>NW_020272622.1:0-5222 GCF_003268045.1 Sipha flava
ATGATGTGTTTTAAGAAATAATAAAACTAATAACAATCATCTTCAAACCTTATCAAATTTATTTCCAAATACGTGTTCGACAGTCTAATACCATATTACAATTTACCCATCATGGTTACATAATATAAGCGATAATAAATGAGGGTTAACTGTTGTTTGATGTTTATGGACGAGATTTATTTGTTTTTGCAATTTTTTGTTCTGAACTGGTTTGCATTATAACATTACATATTAAAACTGTTTTGTGTGTGAATAGACCAAATAATGAATTCAATTCTAAATTATCAAGGGCAATAAAAACATTAGTTATCACTAATTTTACTAGAATATGAACAAATTTCCGTAGTGCAAATTTTTGCAAGATTTGAATATGGTCATACCTAATAAAAAAATAATAACACTTCACATGCCCACTATCCTAAATAAATTAAAAAAATTAAGTGAACATTGAACATACTTTATACTATCTAGAGTACAACATATTTTTAAGGCTATGGATGTTTTAAAAAATTAATCATTTTTACACTTATTTTTGAAATTATGTTAATTTTTATTTTATATTTTGTAAAAATTAAAAACTCCACAGCCCTACTTATGGTATGTAATATAACTTAACCTAATTATTTAAATATACAGTTAAGATTAACTATTAATGTGATCATCAACAATTTTTACAAATGTAGAAGTAGTTAGTTGGTTTTGATGCTGTACTTTTTTTTTTTGTCAGAATGAAACTAAAAAAAAAAAAAAAAAAACATTAAATTATTTATAGAAGCGATGTATTCTAAACAAAAAAAAATGTATGCATACTTATTAAGTTATAAAGTGAGATGTACTATGCTGAGACTAACCGAAATAACATTTTATATTTTTCGTTCATCCCATTTTCTTATAGATATGTGAATTAAAAGTTAGTACTACTAAATGCAACTGAAATTTGAAAGAAAACAAAATTAATTTCCTAAAAAATAACCAAAAATTATGATATATATCAAATTATTTATTTTTTATGAAAAATTCATACTTACAAAATGGATTGTTTAGTTTTTTTAAAAGATACTAGTAGCAAGCAATGTGAATATGCAATAATTGCTGGTCAAATTGATCTGTCTAGTCATATAGTTCACTGTATTCTTTGATTAATTTTATAAATTCTACTAGTGGCGTATACAGGATTTTTTTTCGGGAAGAGGAGGGTCAAGTAAAAAATATAACACATCTTACAACCAACAAAATTATGCAAATCCTTTATATATTTTGTCCTAAATGATAGCATTGATAATAGAATAAACTATTCTATAATCAATGATACTAGGTATTCAATACTATCTCTTCATATTTCAAACTTGTAAAATTTATAATTTTAAACTGCCATTTCGTGTATTGATGCTTCCCTACTTTATTTGTTTACGACAAAAGGTAACCTATGTTTTTTTCTAAGGTTTAATATAACTCTATACCAGATTTTATCAAAATTGGTTAAGAAGTTTCGGAGTCCATCTGACACAGACCGTCGAACACGTCATATATTATACTAACAGTAACAAATGTTTGACTTATTCGATAGTCTTTCTAGAAGTTTGGTTCCATAAAACCATTTTCCTGACAAACACGAATACAAAAAAAAAAAAAAAAAATCAGTCAAATTCGTCAAGCCGTTCTCAAGTAATGACTTGACCAAGGAAAGTAAGGATTAGTTTTTATTTATTTAGATATATTCGTTCACGGGGAATAATACATAGTTTGGTTAACTGGGTTCATGCAGAACGATTGAAAAACAAACACAATTACCATCGCAGTGTATTTTTCCTTTAAAATCTTATAATCTAATTTGATTTTATAATTGTTGATGCCTGGATATAATTATAATTAATTATATGTACATGTTCATATTTTATAGTTCTTGTCCATGAATATAAGTGGAAACAAATCTATTGGTTTACTGCTTATTATGTCAAATGCGTTGACTCTTTATACGTTTTTCAAGATTAAAATATTTATATATATATATTTCACACTATATAGTACGTAGATGACATTTTTCAAACATGTGCCACGCACAGATTTAAATATTATTTCATAAATATTTCGTAATTTATTTTTATTTTTTATCTCTTTTATTTATGTATAATACAGTATCCTATTTGATGGTCAATATAACTTAATTGAGCCATGTAATACTGTTCTTCAATATTTTTGTTATAAATTATTCATAGGTTATTACTCGGGACCGGAGCGAGAGTAGAATCTACTCAGTAGATACATGAATATACTTTTAATACTATTATTAAAGTTGTCAATTATCTGTATAAAATATTATTACGCTTTTAGAAACGTTTCAGTCGCGTCAAAGTTCACATGACGTAATGCATAATATTAAAATTACATGTAGCAAATATACATTATATTCATACAATCATTCCGACCCAATAATATATTATTCAGTTTTATTAAACATAAAGTTATTTCGTTATAGGTAGGTATTCAAATAGTCAAAGATTTTGATTAAACGCATACCTCCGTGTACAAAAATTGAGGTAATACAAGTATCTTTCCATTTTTTTTTTACAGTGACCATTGAGATTGTACGCGTTAAAAATGTGTATAGCTAATAACATTGAAATGTATTAAAATTAATGAAATCGACTATGATTTATTTTTTCAAATGATTAGAAAAGAAACAACAACATTCCAATGCGCTCATCTGTCCGATTAATTAACAGAACACCAAAAAAAGACATATTATAATATGCTCGATTTTATTTAAGAATAAAACGATATAATAAGATGAAGATGTGGCACGCACAGAAGTATTAATAAGAACTGAAAGTACACAAATTAAATATAATGGAATGTGTTTTTAGAGAATATATTAACTTTACCTTTATTTAACATTCGTTTAAAAATAGTTGCGACGAAATTTCATGTTCTATTATTGATTATAGTATAGTGGTAGAAAATTATTTATATTATACGTAACGTGATGGTTGAAACTACGGAGTGGTAGCGTTTTTCTTTTGTGGGGGAGGGGGTGAGAATCCCTTATTACGCATGGTATTTTAAAAAAAATCGTATAAAAAAGAGACCATTAGAAAAAAAATTAAGATTAGAAGATCAAGTTAAAAAAAACGTCGAGATATTAGATTGAAGATCAGACTGGAACGAGAAAACAACCGATAGAGATGGTTCGAAAGTTGGAAGTTTAACCGGGTGGTCCTAGTTGTCAGCTACCCGAAGATGAAGAAATAACAAGGAATAAAATAATTTACAACCATAGTTTTCGCTCCCTCTGAATTGCATTGAAAATTATTTGGATCAGTCAATTATTAAAACAAACATGTATTACCTGCATAAATTTGATAAAACGATTTTAATTGGAAATCTATGACAAATCACTCTTATGTATAAAACACAATTTTTTTTACGTATTTGGAAGTAAATTCGATAAGGTTTGAAAAAGATTGTTATTTGTTTTATTATTTCTTAGAACACATCACACACAAATAATCTTTAAGTGTTTCATATTTTAAATAAATAATTTCCACCATATTACCAAGTACTTCAATCGGTGATTGGATCATATAAATACTCTAAAAAGAATAACAGAATCATTAGATGCCGTTGTAAATGTAACAACGAACGCCATTTGATTCTTAATAAAATATTCAAATATACTGTAACAACACTACAATGACTCGGCTTTGCACTTTGCTATCGGTAATTTTGTTCAGCGTGTATCAAACAGAACAGGCATATTTTTTGGAGAAAGATTACATCGATCAGATCAATTCACAAGCAACGACTTGGAAGGTAATATAACGTTTAATCATAACTATAAATACATTCTTAATATGAAAAATTATAAATCAAAGTAGGTACATATTGTTCATTCCAGTAATTTATTGTTATGCAAATTATATTAAATACGGTATAGGTATTTTATTTATAGTTCAACCACAAGAATAAGCATTTAAAATCGTTATACTTGTTAATAATTATTTTTGAATGTAATTTGAGAATCCAAACATTTTATATTTTAAAAACCAGAAACCTTATTTTTAAGAAAAAATATTTTGTCAAGCGGCTGACTTTTTTCAAAATTTCGTTGTACATCAAAGTAGGAGTGTTATAATATTACTACTGTAGCATTTTAATATCATTTTAAAGATACAAAAAAATTAGTAACGAATTAAGTAAATTAAAAATATTGACTAAGAATAACATACTGAAAATATATACATATTATATATATATATATATATATATACGAGGACATATATATTAAATTGTTGGGAAAAATATAATTTAATATACAGAAAAAATTTTACATTTTATTTTTTTAATGAAGTTAAGTTCATAATATTATTATAATTTAACTTATAGAAAGAATAATCTAGAGCTTTAATGTTTTCAAAAAATCATTGAGAATCCTTTAAGAGAGTAATTAATCAGTTTTGATACGCATGAGTGGTAAAGGAATAACATGTTATAGACACAGCAAACGTTCTATTTGACATGCAATTTTATACGAATAAAGTATAATATGTATATTTCTAAGATGATTGCACAAAAATTAATTTATTTGCTGAAAAATAGAATAATAATATTAATATTGATAAATGTCGTTTAACTATAGGCGGGCCATAATTTTGATCCTAAAACAACGAAAGAGACAATTTTACAACTTTTGGGATCCAAAGGGGTAGAGTTAGCCAAAAAAACCAAATTAAGCGAATTTAAAACACACGACGAGGCTTACGATAACTTATGTCATAGAATACCATCTAAGTTCGATGCTAGGAAAAAATGGAAACATTGTCGTACAATTGGAAAGGTTCGCGATCAAGGAAATTGCGGATCATGCTGGGTACGTTTGTTTGCACGACGATGACATTGTATTGACGAAATAAGTTGACTTTACCGTATTGTTCTAGGCATTAAGTTCAAGTTCAGCATTTGCTGACCGTTTATGTATAGCCACGGAGGGAGAGTTCAATGAATTATTGTCAGCAGAGGAACTAACATTTTGTTGCCATAGGTGCGGGTTTGGATGTCACGGAGGCTACCCAATAAAAGCTTGGGAATATTTTAGAAGACATGGTTTGGTTACCGGAGGAGATTATCAATCGGATGAGGTAAGTACGTTAATATAATATACCATTGTACTCTAGGTATAATTATATATTGTTTACTAATAAAGTATTGTATAAAAATTATTTTTT
>NW_020272623.1:0-1588 GCF_003268045.1 Sipha flava
AAAAAAACTAGATAACTGTCTATAAGACATTATATTGAAGTCAGCCATATGCCAACAGGGAAAATTGCATGATTTATACAAAACTGAGACACAAACCCTATAAAGTGTCTCTTTTGTTTTGTGTTACAAATAGTTGAATATTTACAAAATTTGATGCAAAAGAAAAACTTCAAAAAAATTTATTTACCTAAATAATAACAATTTTTTAGTTTCTAAATTGACTAGTGTCTTCCTAGTAAAAATCACATACAAATTTAAGTAACTTAATAAAAGTATAGTCATAAAATAATATTTGAATAAATAATAAAAATGTTAACAGTTTTAAGTTTATGGATTGACTAGTGACTTTCTAGTAACAAAACAAAAATTATAGAACAAAATTAAACTGACAAAAATAATTAAGAATATAAAAAAAAGTATTATACTTTATATATTAAATCAATAGATCTTTTTTACTGTCATATATATTAATAATTTTTCAATAGATATTTTAGACAAAGAACTTAAGCGCTGTTGAGAAGTACTGTTTCTTAAATAAACATCTTATCTATAAACATCTCTAATATTTCATTTTTCTATAACATTTTGCATAGTAATTTTTTTAATAATAACATTCTTATATAGATCTTACCTATCATTTTTCAATATATACATTAGTTTAAATACCTTCTTTTAAATACTTAACAAAAACAATTATTTTATCAATTATTTTTTTATAATAATTTTATTTTTCAGAAAAAAAATAAAAGGGTTAACCTCCCCCCGAGGAGGCCCCCTACACCTGAAGACCAAAATCAAATATCAAACCCACAGTTAGTAGACCCTGAACCACAGCCAGAAGACCCTAAACCACAGTCAGAAGACCCTAACCCACAGTCAGAAGACCATAACCAAAAGTCAGAAAACCCTAACCCACAGTCAGAAGACCTTAACCAAAAGTCAGAAGACCCAAAGTCCAAAGACCCCCCCGGCATGTTAAAACCTGGCATGCCAGTGAATGCCATTTCTAAGGGGTACCCATATTTGGCCGGGGTGGTGGACACTGTCACTGGGGGAATAGTGACAGTGCATTTTCCTTCTTTGAAGAAAAATGCCTGTTGCGATTACCCCAGGGACAGTGTCCATCCATTCCGGCCACAAGTAGTAAATGGGAAGGTTGAACTTCTTCAACCGTGCCCCAAAAATAAGAAGAAGGCCTTTTCGTTGCTCGTCAAGAAATACGAAGAGGCCTTAATCTTATTTTTAGGGACGAAGTAGTTCAACCTTCTCAGTTACTACTTATGTGTACCCCTTCCCCCACTTCCCCCCACACTTAATTATTTTTCTATATATGTATATATATATATGTATAAATATATATATATATATATATATATATGTATGCTATATCTTGACCTGAATTTTTAGGACTAGTAAAGTATTATGTCCCAAAATACATGTCTCGTTCCTGTTCAACCTTTTCTAATTAAAACCACCAAACTTCATATGTCTATAACAATTCAATCGACTGTATTGCACGCAAATGTAATAAATTAATAAACGTCGACATATTCAATATAAAAAGTTTGTTATCCCTGAAATTATAAAA
>NW_020272624.1:0-5705 GCF_003268045.1 Sipha flava
TTTTTCACTTCGATCATCGGTTTGGTTCTACAGTTAGTGTAGCCTTTCCTGATCCTCGGGGTGACTTTGTGGACGACTGCCGAGGGGACGGAGACGTACACCAACTGGACTCCTCGTCCAACCTTTCTTTTGCTGACGATGTTCACTGTATCGATGCTGCCAGTTTTGTCCGCAATGGCTCCTAGTATTTCGTTGTCTGATGCCTCCTCGTCGACATCGCTAATCTGCACCCTGGTCGATTCTTTTAAGGTTACAGTTTTGGCGCATTCGCCTATAGCTTTCTGCAGTGTTTTGGAAATAGTTTCCCCGTTTTCCGTTTCTTTGTTCAGTACCACCCTGAGGTGTCCTGCCCTAGTCATAGATATCGCACTTATATGCGTGCTTACGGCTTGTACTTCTTTATCCGTTTTGATTCTTCTCAGCATATCTGTGTAAGTGAGGCCCTCGGCTTGTACAACGACTGCCTCTGGTCTGTGACGCTTCTTGGTTTTGCGATTGTTCTGTGGGTTATTCCTCTGAACTATCTCGGTCCAGGTGTACTCAGTCGGTATTTTCAGATCTGATGCGGTCGTGGGTGTTGGAGCTGCCTCCTGTCTCCGAGTATTGGTCTTAGTGTTCAGTTGCGGACGAGGGGCTTTCGTCCCTCCATGAGCTTCGTGACGGCTGTTTTCTTGTTGCAGGTTTGCTAGGCACGCCATTATGGCTTCTAGTTTTGTGTCCTGTCTGTCTAGTCTTTCTTGGATTTCTTGGTGTTTATTGTCCGGTTCCGCATGATGTTTTGAACCTGATTGACTGCTTTGCGGGATGCTGTCCGTTGCGGGAGGTTGGTTTTCCGCTTGGGAGCTCTGCTGCGCTAGTTGGAGGGCGTCGTTTAAAGCGCAATGCAGAGGTTTCCTATTTTTGGAGAGTTCATCGACTGTGGACACGATGTTAGCGATGCCATCCTTGACTTTGTCGCTTCTTGTAAGGGTCACGACTTGACTGAGAATGTTAGCTTCAGTGCACAGCTTATTAATAACATCGTTTTGCGCCTTGATTGTCGCCCTTAACTTGAGCACCACTAATACCATCGTCGATGGGGAGCCTTCCTTCGTGGCTTTCTTCGACGAAGCTGTTAGTTTATCAGCCAGTAAGTGGCCTGCCTCAGCATGCGTGCCCTCCTGGGGCATAGGGACGGATGACGTTGGTTTGTTCACTGCATTAACGGGTAGTGATCCGCTTTCACCAATTTGGCCGGTCGGTGTTCCGGGTTCTTTTACGTTATTTTTTTCCATAAAGTTCCCACGAGTGGGCATGAAGGTGTCGTCACCCCGTGGCAGAGCAGCGTACCACGGGGAAGGCTAATACTGTGAGGGGCGCCAGGTGCCCCACAGGGTCCTCGTGGACACGTGTCTACCTCCGTGCCAAGGGACCCCCTTGACGAGTTGGGGGTTAAGGGGTTTTTTTTCAGGGTTTTCCTTCCCTTAGGACATTTACTAAGCGCTAGTAGGCTGCCTCCGCCTTACCGGCCCCAACTGGCTAAGGTCAGGGCCGGCTCAGAGCCTTCGCAAGTGTTTGCAGGCTAGCTCCGAGACCTGCCAGTCCCCGACCGATTAAGGTAAGGGATTGGCTCTAGAGTCGCCAGCCCCGACTAATTAAAGTAAGAACTGGAGAAGTGGGAACCTCTTGGCACCGATCAAGTTAATGACAGTGAGCCCCCCACCACGGCAAGGTGGGTCCCATCGGGGGGGAACCCTAACCTAACCTTTTTTTTTTTTTTTTTGTGCGTTATCGTGGCGCTAGAGATAGAGGGGTACTTCACTCTGTTGAGCCGTCCTTCTCTTCCCTCTACCCTATCCACATCGTTTATTGAAAAAACAAACATAATATCACATAGTATACATTTACAATTGAACATCTTACTGAAGGGTTCTGTCCCTTCTAATTTCACCTTCGGTGTACAACAAAAGATTACTTAACTAATGGTCAATTACTTCTATAAAAACCTCTCTTTGAGATTGTCTTTCCTCTTCTTCCTTGGTCCTCAAAACGTCGCCAACGAATGCCTTCACCGCCTTCCAGTTACTTCTTGACCTTAACATTAATTGCGTTACTGAGTCCGCTTCGAAGTCTCCTCCTAACTTCACTTCCAGGTCTTTTATTTTACCCCACCACCTATCGCATCTAAATATCGTGTGTTCAGCATTATCTTCTACAGCCTTGCAATCCACGCACTCCGGGCTTAGGCGTTTTTTGTATTTATATAAATAAGAGCCGAAGCACCCGTGTCCCGTTAACATTTGAGTGAGATGATAATCTATATTACCAAATCCTCTTGTTGTCCATTTCTCTACGTCCCGGATCAATCTGTGCGACCATCTGCCCTTTTTTTGCTTGGTCCCATTCATTTTGCCATTCTTTATATGTATTAGCTCGCTGTTCCTGTTTGTTGACCTCTTTTCCTTCTTTGGTATGTCTGTATATCTTCTGTCTCTCCTTTGCCAATAAATGAACTGGAATCATCCCTGCGACCACCATTATCGCCTGGGTAGATACTGTCCGGTACGCTATGGCCACACGTAGGGCAATTTTTCTTTGTGGTCCAAGCAGTGTATTAACGTGTTTCTCGTATACGAGAGCTCCTGCCCAAATTGGTGCTCCATATAGCAACTGATTCTGAACCGTTGAAGCCATCATAATCTTCCTTTTGCATTGTCTGGCTCCTCTTACATTTGGTAAAATCCGCTGTAGGGCACTCGCGGTTTTTCCTGCCTTGACTGCTGCTGCTTGGATATGCGTACCATAACCAAGTTTTTTGCTCAGTTCTATTCCTAAGTACCTAAGACTTTCCTTTGGTCAAACTATGGTGCCGTTTAGTGTGAATAATGGTTCCCTGTACCCTCTTTTCTTCGTTATCATCACACACTCGGTCTTGTCAACAGCCAGTTTCAAATCATTCGTCTTCATCCATATAGAAACTTTTTCCAGCGCCTCATTCGCTCTTTCTTCCAGGATATCCGTCGTACGTCCAGTCACTATAAGAGCGACATCATCCGCGAAAGCAACAAGTCCGGCCGACGAGTGTCCCGTCAATCCTAGACGTTGTGTGTCCAAGTCAATGTGTAACAGGTCGTCGTACATTATGTTCCACAGAGTCGGTCCAAGGATCGAGCCCTGTGGTACGCCACATGTTAATTTCTTCTTCTTGCCTTCGCCATAAAGTATATATCTGTTGTCTTAGTAGTCTCGTATAATGTTTCTTAGATACTCTGGGACTCCTTTATTTCGAAGTGATTTTACTATGATATCCCAATTGGCCGAATTGAACGCATTTGCGACATCAAGTGCCACTAATGCGCACAACTCTCTTCGGCGTAGGGTGCCCGATGATGCTGAATCTACCAACTCCATGACCTTCGATATGGCATCTATCGTAGACCTCCCTTTCCGAAAGCCATATTGTCTTTCGCTCAGACCTTCAGAAGTGGTTAGATACTGTTCTAGCCTGTTCTTGATTACTCTTTCTAAAAACTTCCCTACTGTGTTTAGCAGGCAAATCGGTCTGTATGAATTTGGCTGATCCAGAGGTTTGCTGCCTTTTCTAAGAAGTACCAATTTTGCTACCTTCCATGCCTCTGGAAAATATGCTTCTTTTAAACAAGAGTTGTAGACATTACTAAATACCATTGGACTTTCAAATGCCAGCTTTTTAATGATCCCGTCGGGAATGCCGTCTGGGCCGGGTGCTTTTCCCAAAGGTATTTTTTTGGCACAATCTATTATTTCTGAAGGTGTAATTTCTGGGAATGTAGTCCTTTCTTGTGTCCTGTACCATTTTATTTCGTTCTTACTGGGGAATAATTCGTCCACTATAGCCTCCATTCGCCCAGGAACCGAGATGCCTGGTATTGGCTTCCTGCCGATTAACTTTTTCGTAACTATTTTATAGGGTAGTCCCCATGGGTCCAAATTTACCTGTTTGCATAGTAACTCCCAACTTTTGTTTTTGCTTCTCTCTATCTCCCTTTTGAGCTCTTTTTGTGCGTTTCTGTAGTTTTGGAGCTCGATACTAGCCTGAATATTGTTGCTCCTTTTGGTCGCTCGTTTTAGTTTTCTACGTGCACCTAAGCACTTTTTCCTCAACTCTGCGATCTCCATCGTCCACCAGTGTAACGGTTTCTTTTTTCCCATGTAAGTTCCTTTCGGCATGCTGTTGTTGCAAGCTTCTTCTAGATATTTTACCAATTCCTCGGCCCCCAACCGCGCATGATTTGCCACTGTAAGAGTGGTTCTTTCTATGAACGCCTTCAGTTTGTTCTCGTCCAGTTTCCTCCAGCTCCACCTTGGTCCTGTTTTTTGGTGATGTTTCTCTCCTGAGTTTGCTGCTATGTCGAATGTTATATATTGGTGTAGACTGAGTGACTCCTTTTCAAGAATTCTCCAATTGGTTATACTGTTGACTATGCTATTCGATACAAAAGTTATGTCTATGTGTGATTCTGAATTTCCCCGAACAAAAGTGGGTTTGTTTCCTCTATTACACACTGCCAAGTTCAATGACGCCATCCAATCGGTAAGTAAAACGCCTCGGGCGTCTTCCTTTTTACTGCCCCAAAAGCCAGATTTGGCGTTGAAATCGCCGGCGACGATCACCGGTAACGTTGATTCCTTTATGCTCATTTCTAGTCTATCTATGAAGTCGGTGAATTCTATGATGCCCGAACTAGA
Source organism: Sipha flava (assembly GCF_003268045.1). NCBI lineage: Eukaryota > Metazoa > Arthropoda > Insecta > Hemiptera > Aphididae > Sipha > Sipha flava. The sequence continues at coordinate 4,708 of NW_020272624.1, forward strand.
ATGGGGGGGGCCAATAGCAGCTATAAAGGCGTATGCCTGAGAGTTCAACCCACCTGAAGACTCGTTCCGGTTGACCTGGGTTTTCCACTGGGATTCTGTCCGTCACCGCCACCGCTGCTCTGCCCGTTGAATCCGGATACCATGCGTTGTCTTCCCCTTCATTTCTGTTTGGCTCAATAATCACCATCAAGTCAGCCTTAATTTCTTCAGCCAGTTGTTTCATCAGGCCTTGTGACGCCCGACCCATCCCTACGTTAATTTGAAGTATTCTTATCATTGTTTAAGTTCGCACTGCGAGAATGTGACTCCCGTGTGCCTCGTCTTTGCTCTCGTTTTTGCTTTTAGCATCATATCTCTTAATCTCTTGTTTGCAATTAGCAATTAGATGGCCCATCTCTTTGCAGTTGAAACACTTTCTTCTTTCGGCTCCAAGACAATCTTTAGCGAAATGACCTTTTTCTCTGCATTTATTGCATGCTTGCTCACGCGCATCGAACTCCTTTATTCTGCACATGCCCCACCCTATCTTAATTTTTTTAGCGTTAATAAGTCTACGCCCAGCTCTCCATGGTACTCGGATGACAGCAGTTCTTAGTCCATTTCTATTTTCTCTTATAACAATGTTATTGATACTTTTTAATCCATCGTCGAAAGCTTCTAGGGCACCTTTAAGTTCAGATTCATCCACCGACTCTTCAATTCCCATGAAAAAAAGAGGAATGGTCTGTGCAGGACGTCTTATGTTTGTATCCCCTAACTTCCCTTTAAGGAGTTCCGCTAGAGAGTCTGTTTGTTCTATATTCGGAGTTTCAAGTATAATATTTCCCGATTTTGATCTTCTCGTCATTATATCAATCTCTAAGTTTCCATCGTGAACAGTCTTCTTCACCTGTCTGACCATATCTGCGTATGATGTGTTTCCCGTGGACCGATCAAGAATGACTGCTTGCTTCCTCAGGCGGGGCCATCGTACCAGCCTATTGGTCTCTATATTATCA
>NW_020272625.1:0-8725 GCF_003268045.1 Sipha flava
TTTTATATGGACTCATTACTTCCAGAAATAATCGATTCTAGGTTTGATCGAGGATTACCAATAAGGCCAGGCATTCCCGAAAAAAAAGTTTAATACTACAATAGTTGTAGTATAATAATTATTATTAATAGTTATTGTGATAAATGATATAAATATAATTATCATAAAATTTACGAATTTATTTGTTATGATTATAGCACCTTTAGCTTTTTATTTTATTTCTAATACATCTAGAATTAATTAATAATTAGATGTTATGAATATTCATTCTAAAACTTTTTTTTTTTATAAAATTTGGCAACCGATGATTCTCGCACTCGAATTGCAAATGCGTTATACTTATTATGAATTGATAAATAATAATAATAATAATATTGAATAATATTACATGATTTGCGGCGTATAAACGACGACGGTAAAGACTAATGACAGTCCGTTTGCTGATAAGGTCGGAGCGTATTATTTCGGGGAAGTCAAACACACACTAATAATCGTTTACAAACGCTAACACTCAAAGGCATAACATAACGTGTATGAGGTATTATCTATATTCAACCCCTTAAAAAAGATCCAATTCCAACCCCCTTGGGGGGCCTCACCACCACGTCTTTTTTTTAACAATAACTACTGTTCCTAATTCCAGAGCTACGTGTCGATAATTATCACGATTTTCATTCTGAAAAAATATACGGATTCTCCATAATATGTACAAGGGAACGATCGAGCCACATTTTCAATTTTTGTAATTTGAATTGCAATAAATATTGTTGAAAATTAAAAAAAAATACAGAATTTCAAACTTAAATATTTAATTAACTAAATACAATTTTTAAAATGTGCCTCGATTGATCCCTCGTACATGTTGTGGAAAAAAAGAATGTTTTTTTCAGAATACAAATCGAGATAATCGTTGCGGCGTATTGGTTGAATTAAAATCGTATGTTAGAGTGGAAAATAAACTTTTTTCGCGATCACAATATTACGGCCTGACCTGTGCGTGCGAGTGCGTGCAAGAGCCCTCCGTACAGCTACCGTGCTGCGTCAAGATAATGAAGCTATACACCAGGGGCGTATTTAGGAGGGAAGTGATATGGGTGTTGGAACACCCCCACCATCGACCGTATTTTATGGTATTTCACCAAATTGCAAACTTTGTTACGGTATAATTTAAATAAACGTAAGAATATGTGAAATCATTTTCATTAATATAATAATTTATATAAATATCGTACATAGTATTTATAAATGTATACGCGGGGGACAGAACCTCCACTTACTACTAGTCTATTAAATATGGATAGTCTATTAAACACCCCCGTTAAATGAATCCTGGATACGCCACTGCTATACACTGTAATATAATTAGATACGTTCATGTTCATATTATTAGTAAATTTCTTACCGAATTTCAAACCCATACTTATATAAAACTAAATGGCATATCTCAAATAACGATTATTTAACATAATTTTATTACTTTGATTTAAATATACAGAGTGTTTTTGGAATGGATTAGGACACTAGTATACACGTACCCGCTGTGATGGCCCAAAGTAGATTTTTTTGAAATTTTTTTCAACCTCTAAAATCTTGGTTTACTCAATTTATTTTTAGGAAAATTTATCAAAATTCTTATATAAATCGAGACGTCACACTGTTTTTCGACTTGTCGCGTGTTTTTCACGCTCGAGTCGCCGACTAAAAAAAAGTCGTGCGACACATCGATTCGTATGAGAACACTTCACAATAAACAGTGGTGATAGTAGTTTGTTGTCAGTTAACACACATAAGTAATTAAAACAGCTTTAACATTGTAAAAAAATCATAATTAAATACATTTTAATTTTAAAATCAATTTTTATTTACAAAAGTTGTTATATGTGACCCTCGTTAACTTATATGCACTTTTCTAGACGACGATGTAATGAACTCCAAGTTTTTTCCAATTCATTTGACGAATGATATCAGCTACATTATTAATTCTCATCAAAAGTTCATCTCAATTATTTACTTTTTTAGCATAAACTTGTTCGTTCATAAAACCCCATAAGAAAAAATGGGTTATGAGTTAAAATAAGAACTGCATGGTGGCCATGTTATGTCTGGGCTATATTGAGCATTGTTTCCAGCTCCTCTACCTATAATTTGGCAAGGAAAAGATAATGTTATTGTTGTTGGACTACATTTGTATGATGAGGAGGTGCACCATCTAACATAAATCACATTGATTCATGTTCTTCCAATAGTACATTCTCTAATAGTACCGGAAGATCATACATGATAAAATGTAAAAATCCCTGACCGTTCGATCTAGCCGATATCGTAACTCGTTATCGTATGTTGCTCGGCGGTGAACGGGTAAAATAATATTATTACGTAACTTTAATACATAGACTTCTATACTAACTTGATAAACTCATCGTATAACTCATCGAATTTATCATCGAGAATGATGAAATCTGGCGGAAGTGCTCTTATCATACTCCACCAGGTTTTCGGTCGGCAAAAAAATATTAAATACTTGCTGATTACTATTCTTACTATTTCTTCAATAAGAAAATTTAAATAAACTAGAAGACATAAAAGTTAAATATAATTAAGAGGAAAAAACGAATACTTCATTATTCACGAAATAAATATTTTTATCATATTAGTTTAAAATTAAAACATACAAATTATAAAATACAACTAATTTGGTTAATTGATGTCGTTTATTAACAATATTTGAAGTTTTTGCTTTAGCAACATGATGTAATTGCATTTATAAATATTTTTACAGATTACTATTACTTATTACTAAACATAATCTAAGATTTTGTAAAAAGAAATTATTGGAGCACGTCATATTTTATAGAATATTGAAATTATAACAATCATTCTTGGCTGGGATTATTATTTTTACAGATGAACCAGATAGAAGTAAAATAGCAGGTCAGTTTAATTAACAAATTCCCAAAATATTTATGTAATTTAAAAATACTATTAGAACTCTTTAATAATCCTCCTCTATTTTTTTACATCAATTAATATGGAATAAAAATATTAATGACTATAGTTTAGTTCATTTTATGTAATAAAGAATATTATCTTTCAGTAGCGTAGCCAGGATTTTAAAATGGAGGGGTGGAGGGGGCCAAACCCAAAATATTAAAAAAACATAATCAACAATTAACAATAAGTTTGTTCATATAGTAATTTTTATATTAAATTTATCGTATATAATATATTTTATTTCATTATAATTACATATCAATTTATTAGCTTAATTATTTTGACTAATCTAACAATAAAAGACATTGATAAGATTTTGAAAAAAAAAAAAATGTTTTTATAATTTATTTCTGACAAAAATCAAAACAAACAATTGGTTGTAGTTAATGTAAGCTTCTATTTTTTTTCATATTAGTTTTCTTTTGAATTGAGGGCCCCAAATCACGAAGGCCTCGGTGCATCGCATCTACTGCACCACTGCTACGCCGCTGTGTAACACGATTATTGATTAATAATTTAACGATAAAACAATAAGTGTTGGTATACAACTTACCAAGTCAATAATAATATTATTGATTTCATTTTTAACTTTTTCAACATAATCCTTGTGGCCTTTAATCAAAACTTGACTTGAATTGGAACTAGCTTGTGGAAATTTAATAGTAACTCCATTATGTTTCCCACTTATCTGGTTTATTACTTCAGAGTGGTGGGCAACAAAATGGTCATGATATTTTGGAGGAACGTTCATAGTCACTTCAATTATGTTTTTCTATAAAATTTTAATGTATTACGAGATTATAATTATTATTATTGATTATGATTCTGGTATATCTATTATTTAAATAAATTAAAAGGTTAAAAAAAAATTGTTAAATTATTTAGTTATGTTTAAGTACATCAATGATTATTTTAATTTTTTATCTTAAATTGTTTCATTTTATATGACTTATATATCAATAGTTCATTATTGTAAAGAAAACTATGAGCAATTATGTAAATATAATCTCAATACAATTTCAATAAAAAATAGACAGGTTAGTTTAATACACGTGCATTTGTATTGAATTATACATACCAAAACTTTAGCATGGTCTGAAAGTCTTTGTTTAGAAAGAGCAACATTTGCTTTACTATCACTGATCACAATTCTATCTCCAGCACCAAGATTAGGAAATTCAATTTTAACATAGCCACATTCATTTTTCAATTCGTGTATACATTCTTTTTGTTTGACAACTAAAGTGCCATGATTCTTTTCATTGATTTCTACATGTTCTTCGATGACTTTACCAATATCGGTTATCATAACTTCAAATTTTGCTTTTGCTATATTAACATTCTCTTTTTTTACCAACAATAGTTATATTTTCATTAGTGGAATCAGTTTCAGGCGGGAAAATTATTCTTGTATTCGTTAAATGTCTGATCTGGAATCCAAGTATTAAACCATAAATGAACACATTGTACCCATATATTAAATTATTTTAACAACATACCTCTTTAACATTGACTCCATTTGTTCCAATTAAATATTTGTGAAACTTCGGATTTACATTCATATCAAACACATATTTATGAACTTCATCAACCATCGTCTGAATTTGTGTAATAACATTTTTAACATCATCTTCAGGTCCTTTGATAACTATAGTCTATGAATAAAAGTTTAGCTTTAAAATAACGGTTTGTTATTTTTTTTAATAGATTTTAGCATTTGGGAAATTTTCTTGAAAATTTACTTATTGTATTAGGGGAGGAGAAACAGTTTCATCTCTTGAGACAATCGTTTCCTGCTCAAAGAGAGAAACTGCCAGAGGCCAGGTTCGAATCGATGTCTAAGCGTATATCACGCATATAATAACTTATACAATTGGTTAAATTGTCATTTTAATTTATAATTTCAATAAATAAGTATATTCTTACATTATCTCCTTTAACAGTTGGTAAATTCAATGTCACATTATCCCCACAATCTTCTTTTATAGATTGAATGAATTTATTCCCAAGATTTACAATGGCATTTCTAACTTTAACATTTCCCAACACCATTTCTTTTGTTATTATGTCTCCCTAAAAATACATGATTGATAAATTAAAAATAAAATTGAAAAATAAATAATCTTTATAAAAAACCAACAATTTCATTTTGTATTTCTTTAATCATATCATAAGCAATTAAAACTTTTCTTTTATTTCCCATGACTTTAATAACATTCTTATTGTCTCCTTCGCGTGGTAAAAAAATTCTCGTATCAGTCTCTTCTCTAATCTAGAATATTAAATTATGTAAATAACAATATTTCTAAAGGTCGAATCACAAAAGTTAATAAATAATAATAACCTTTTTAATAAATATTGCTCTCTTTCCAGTACTAAGTTTTTGAAATTGCTTAAAAATAGGAATTTCCAACACATAGTTGATTTCATCCAATACTTCGGCCAATTCAGCTAATGATTTAAATGCTTTATTTACATCATCGTTCAAACCTTGTATTTTAACTAAATTATTTCTAGCCTCAACTAAAATATCAAACCAAATATTATTTATAAACTCTCAAAATACAAAAAATACAAACATATTAATACTATTAATACTTTTAATTACCTGGACTGGGGAATATAATTTTAACATTAAATATTTTCTGAAGTTCTCGAACTTTTTCACCATTGAATCCAATTATCGCTCCATGGTGACGTTGATCAATTTTTATTTCTTTTTCAGTTTTACTTTTCAACTTAATTATAATTTCCTCCAATTCCTAACAAAAATTTTAATTATTAAAAAATTACGAAAGAAACTATTTGATGGAAATTTATTAAAATACCCGATTTCGTTAATACATAATACTTGTAAATTTTTTTCTAAAAAACAAACATATCAGAAACCTTTTAAAAACTTTTAAACCTATAAGTAATATTAAAATTTAAAGTTCATTGTATTCGTATATTGTTATATCAAAATTCAATATTAAAATCTTCATTAATTTATTTTTACTATAAAAGTATAGTAAAAATTATCGGCATTTTAATTTAGAAATCGTGAAATTTTTAAATATTTATTAAAAGATTTAATTATAATTTTATTAATAAAATAAATAAACTAGTACGGTCACAAATAACCACTTTATGTATTTTATGCATTATCTATTTTGTCAATTTTTCTCCAAGCTATTCATTCTAGCATTTCTTTTCGAAAATTAATTTACTTTAATGTGTTAAACTTAAATTCCGATTAATTAAAACATATTTTTGATACATACTTGAACTACTTTTTTCGTGGAATCCTTTGTTCCAGTTATATAAATTATGTCAGCCGAATTTTTCATACACGGTATTTGAAGACGTGCTCCTGTACGTTTTTCAATATTCTTAAGATTAAGTCCTTGTTTGCCCAATAACGTACTTCGATGTTCTTTTGGAAACGGTGTAGTAGTAGTTTTAATCTAAAATTTAATGTTTTAGTTAAAATTGCTAAAAAAATATTTTTTTATTTATTTATCCGTAATAAAACTATAAAATAACAAATGATTCATTAAGCATTTTAAATTATTATGCACATTTATATATTATAATATTAAAAAATAATAATAATAATAATAATAATAATAATAATAAATTATTCATAATTTGTACACAACAATATAAATATATATATAATACATATTATTTTTATCAGTTTATCTTATTAATTCCAACTTAATTAAAACTTATTTACTTGAGTTTGTTCGAATGTGTTAATTTTTTGTTTTGCTCGTTCAACATTTACTCTATTGCCGCTGATTTGTAAAGTCAGATCCATGGTTTTTGAAACACAAATCTCTATTCCTACATTACACTCTTTCCCAATTTTCATATATGCTTCCTTACATTTTTTATTCTCTAATTGACTATTCCTGTCCCAATGTCTGTCTTGGGCAGGTATAGTAATTATCTACAAATTTTACAAAATAAAAATTAAGATATTTTTTTATTTATATTTTAGATATAAATCAACAAAAACTTTCTAAACTATTACTATTCATACTGAAAAATGTTATTTAAAATCATAATAATGATGTTCTTTAATATGTAAATTATCGTTCTATAATTTTTATGTTATTTTTTATTTTTTATTTAAATTTTGACACAAAGTTATTATGGCTCAACAATTAAATCATGTAAGATAACTAAGTATGTATTTTAACATTAATATACAATAATCATTATTATAAAATAATATTAGTAAAATACAATAATTTGAGATAATTATGAAATAAGAGTTAATTTTGATTGATCATTTAAATGAATAAAGTAGAAAAGAATTTGGGCTTAGGAGTAAGGTGATTGCGTAGAAGAGCTGTAATTATAAAAGAAGGGTAAATATAAGATTTATTAATGCCAGAAGGTCTGAGATAAATTGGAAAACGGTATATCGTCCATAGGGCTATTTGGTAATAGGATATTATTAGAACCAGTGATGGAGGCGCAAGAAGCTTTGGAAAAAAGTTTGATAAGAGAAGACGTGAGAACAATATTTTTATTTTGATGATTACAAGTGGGTTGTTTTGCGATGTTTAAGAAATAATTTATGTTTAGGACAACCTTTATAATTGGAAGTATGATTACCCACGCGAAAGTCGCACTTGGTTAAACTGCCTTTCTTTTTGATGTAAATGTTTCAGGAGTGATTTCTGCTGCGTTTAACACAGCGTGAAGGATGAAGGATCACCATTATTTCCGATATGGTGATGGTAATAGTTAACATTGTAACCGTAGCTATGTCATTTTAGACATTGAGGTGAATCACTATAAGTCTTATTGGGTAATTGGACTTAAATTTTAATGTGCAACATTGATGATTCATTAAAAATTGTATTTGGATTAATTGCAACAATGAACAGCGGAAGCGTATGGCCATTTTGAATAACATTCGTAATTCTTTTGCGGGAATCTAATTTCAATAGAGCATCTGATATATATATAGTGACCTGATGTTTTTATATTGATGGTAAACAACAGATTCTTTGGTTATATTATGTACGTCATAGGAGGTGTCAAGTTTGATTTCTTTGTCCACTTCGCTCGAAAAGACAGCGAAACGATTAGGCGAGACTAATGGTTTAGTGTTTTTCCCTGTAGAATTATGCTATGATAGCAGCGACCGTTTGGGTTTGGTAGTAAGCGGAGAGGGTGTGTTGTCCATCTTGAAAGTGAAGTAGCATAAATACGATATATAATACCGTGGATACTCGTATAATACCGTAAACTGAACTAACTAACTTAACTTAAATAAACTAATAAAGTAACTTAAATAAAATTGCGGTAACGGAACGGGCAAATTATAATCGCACTGACATGCGACCGTGTTACAAATCAATATCAGACTGATCGATCTAATACTTATTAGTTATTATTAAAATGGCATGATAAATTACTTCGTTCACCGTTGAAGATTTAAAATTACTCCGTTTTTTAAATTGTGCAGTCCCAATTGTCTCCGAAGTCTTCAAAACTGGCAAAGCTGGAAATGAATGATTGTAGTTGTTGCCATTACTCATAGCATCTCCTGCACTTGGTTGGCCAGACACCATTGATACATTGTTCATCATTGTAATTGATGTTCTAGACAGATACTTTTTTGAAACAAAATCTGAAAACTAAAATCAGAATGCGAATGAATAAATAAATTTAATTCGTTCGAATTTGATATCAATGTTCAACCAGTATAATATTTCAGAAAGTGATGTGATAC
>NW_020272626.1:0-9902 GCF_003268045.1 Sipha flava
TTTTTGATTTATAATATTATATTTAAAAAGCTAACAACTAAAAGTCAAAAGTCAGAAATCAAATTAGAAGATTATTATAATATTATATTATATTATATTCAACAAAAAGTCAAAAAATCATTTTAAGATACTTTTTGACTTAAAACATTTTACTTAAAAAGCTACCTACAAAAATTAAAAACCCTTTTAAAGATTATTTATATTCATACTTTATAATACTATCATAAATAATAAATTGGCTTTGCAATTCGATAATATTAAATAACACATAATACTAGATAACAAGGTTAAGGGTAACAGTTTTTAAAAAGCGTGGCAAAACCAAACGACCAATCAGAAAGCTAAAATGATAACAGATGCCGAGACCGACCCCAGAATTTTAATAAGCGACCGGGCTCGTCGTCACAAGACCTCGGCTGCACTATCCATCACCACCAAGGCAACCGGATCCACCTCTAACTCAACAACCAACAACGGGGCCGTTGGAGCCGTGGCCACCGAGGTCCACCATCCCACCACCACAGGACCCAGCTCCCACGAAGGTACCGGCAATCGAGGGAACTCCAAACGCCCCGAAAGAGAGGGCTCAGAAAGAGCACGGCGGAGGGAGTTCATGAAGAGGAAACAGTAAGAACAACGGAAGCGGAAGGCGACAAAAGCCAACAACTCCATCTTCGGAAGACACCTACTCCGCCCCCACCAACCCAAGACCGTCACGAACCAGGCCAAAGTGTACCAATAGAGGTCGACAACCAGACGACAGCCCTAGGAAACGCTGACCACCCCGCCACACAGGGGACTAGACCGGCCGAAGACATCCTCTCGGACGGAGTCCTCTATGTGGAGGGACCATCCATACCCACGGCCGAGGAATCGAGGCGGAACTGGACTTCTAGCCATTTCCACTCCGAAATCTTCTCCCCCCCCCCAGCTAAGCAATACCCAAGTACCACCGGGCGCGAATCTACTCGAGAGGGAATGGAAAACGCGCCTCGGCTGGAACACTTGGACCGGAACATCCGTACATCTGATGGGTCGGAAATGCAAGGTGGGGAAATCACCACGCAGGAAAAGTTTACCAAAATGACCCAGTCCCATAGCTCGGACGTCTAAAGCGTCAATTACATTGAGCGAGTTTACAAGCTGATAGTTGGCTATTTTAGAAGCGGACTAGTCGGCTAGTGCGATTGTAAAGATTACACGCAAAACGTGTACTACTCGCTCAGTAGTCAACTAGCTAGCGAGTAAAAACCACGTGTACTACCCCGAGGCGGTTTGCCATTGTGAATATTAGGTACCTACGTTTCAATTAAACTAATATTACGTTTTTTAATCGACATTTCTGTGTAAACTACTATTAAAATGAAGTGGAACACAAGTAATATTATACAATTTCTTAATGTGTACCAACAGTACCATTTGTTATGGAATATAAAAGACAAAGACTATTGCAACACAAAATTAAAAAATGAAATTTTCCAACGTTTTTATAATGAACTTAATGAAAATCAGTTAATTGGAGAAATGGATGTAAAGCAATTGAAGGCTAGAATCAAATCCATTAAAGATGTGTACAGACAAGAACTACACAAAATTGAAAAAAGCAAGAAAAGTGGAAGTGGTACCGAAGAAGTTTATTCACCAAAGCTTGCTTGGTTTAACGAAGCAAATTATTTGTCAGAGGTTTTGAGTACAAGAAATAGCAAATCAAATTTGGTGAGTAAAAATTTTTAATTTTAATGATTATTTAGGTATTTATAAATTAATAATAATTAACAGATCATTTTATATTAATTATTATTTAAACTATTATTCCAACTTTCTCCCACTGCCATGGCAGAGGATTTTCTTCTATGAAGTGGGTAGCATATGCTCATCTGACATCCTCAGCAGCACGTTTATAATTATTGCTACCTAAATTATTAATAGGTTGCAAATTGTTAGCATTTTCCCTCCATATTCCAGGTGTTATATTTCCAATATTTAAATCCTCTCTGCGAAATTTATTTAATAAATCTAAATTATTTGTACATTATCATTTTTTATAATATTTCTAGGATCTATCACAAAACAGTGAAGAAATAGAGCCAGATGAAGACGGTCAAAACTGCTCGGAATATGTTGTGTCTAACAACGAAAGCAGCTGCCCAAAAGAATTCCACAAATAGAAGCAATCAACAGAAATGAGACCACCAGCAGCATCAGTGAAAAGGGTCAAAAAACGAGTGGTATCCGACGAAAACTCAAATTCTGAAATATCAGTCGCGATTCAGCAATTGGACAAAATTGCACAGAATGCAGCAAAGGAGAAGCTATATGACCAGTTCGGAAAGTTTGTTGTGGCTGAGCTTCGTCAGTTCCCGCAGCGACAAGCAATTTTACTACAACAGGAAATTCAGAATTCTATCATTCGTTCTAAGCTAACATCTTTGGAGCCTGCGGTTAATTTAAATTCCCGAGAAGCAAGTCATGTTCCATTTTCACCAGTCCCATTTTCACCATCTTCTTACTATTCGTTGCCTACCTCTTCAAATGACGATGATGTTTTAAAACAGGTTATGTTTCAAACATTTAGACCAAGTTCGGTGTAATACTAAATATTTACATATAAATATTTGTAACTATATTTTTATTAAATACATTTCTTTGAAAAAACGTATTGTTTTAGTTCACAAATTAATTGAATTAATGTATTTTTTTTAAAATGTCATTTAATATATTTTGCATACCTATATCTATAACTAACTACAACTGTGTTTTAAAAAAATTCTTAAAAAAAATATTTAAGTAGTATTTAAAATCAATTAAAAAAAAAGTATATAGAATACTATTAAAAAACATTTGTGCTAAAGTATTTGAATATTACTTAAATACTTATAATATATTTGAAACAAATTTTAATTACTACTTTTTAAGTTATACAAATATTATTTTTTATATTTCAGTCTTGTGCCTATTTATCTTACATTACAAGAAATATAGAAATGATTTTAAAATGGCATTTTTAAATTAATTTTTACTTACCTCAATGAATGGTCGAAGGACGAAAGAAATCGCCGATAGCACTTCAGGCAAAAATATCGATATAGTCGATTCGGGAACTCGAAAAAGGAATTGCAAAGACTTAAAAGAATTGCCAGTTGCTAGGTAACGTAGTGTTACTTCAAGTTTTGTGATTACTGGGATTGCCATTCTTATAACTGTATCTTCTTTTTTTGAGCATTCCATCTATCATCTTCAGTAAATCTTCAAAATGGGTACAGTCTAATCTCAAAATATTGCGATAAGCTGAAGCGTCTTCGTCCTTTTAGTAAACTGCTCGATGCACCATACATCTTACGTCTGCCTATCCATTGTTTCACCTATATATTTCTTTGCCTTTTCCGCTTTTCTTTTTTTTTTAACTCCTTTTTGATAGCATGAGCTAAAATAATAACACCCGCACGTACAATTTCCGTCGAAATTTTGTAAACATTGAAACCATAAATGCCAGCAAGTAGTGAATAAAGTAGACCAGCTTTCAACTTTACTCGCGAATAGTTAACAATCTGCTAGTTGTCTAGTGAACATGATTACACTAGGCGAGTTTACTAGCAGATAGTGAATTTACCAACTATCAGCTTGTAAACTCGCTCAGTGTAATCGATGCTTAAGGCAAACTCCGCAACCAAGGCGGACCCAATACTACGCACACCGCAGCTGGACAACGCCCGCGATTAACGGCTTGGTGGGGGAGTATGACGCGAACCCGGCGACGGCCGTTTACTACAACGGACGCCGCCGACCGCATTTATAGTCTCCTATCAGCCGAGAGTTCGCGGATCGCGATACCGACGCGTAGCACCCCGCACCTTCAAGAGCGTGAAGAGCAGTGGCGTAGACATGATTTCTGAAAGGGGGGGACCAATAAAAGAAAACGACATAACTAAATGGGATGAAAAATTGAAAAAATCTCCCATCCTCTCAAATTTTTTTTACCATTTTATAATTTTTTAAAAAATTTTATATAGTAAAATAATTAACAATAGGAACAATAACCATATTTGAATAAATTCAAAATTTACATCCAACACAGTGTTATGGAAAATGTAGCGATTGAAACCAGTAAAGTACACAATATCTATCTATATCTATCTATCTATCTATATCTATCTATCTATCTATATCTATATCTATACTCTATACTACTATATAAAATAGAATCCCTTTTTTGTATGTACGCGCATAACTCAAAAAGTACCCAACGGATTTTAGTACAGTTTTCACTAATCAATAGGTCTAGATTCAGGGAAGGTTTTAATATACAATTTATTCGTCTAACTTAATTAATAAAATTAAAAAATTAAAAAATTATTTGTCTTTACATCCGAATATAGTTAAATAGCATAAAATTATCCCCCGTGCACAGATTTCTCTTGCGCATTGGCACTTTTGTAAGATTTCAAAGACAGCGACTCGAGTTCGAACCACGATATCAGATACCTTCTTTTTGCATTTTTTTCCCACTTTTCACTCAACTTATCTTAGTTTTGTTTGTAGAAACCATAGACCTTATACTCTTATAAGGTCTATGGTAGAAATATAATAACTGAGTTATTTCAGTATACAGATAACACATTAATTATCATTGTCGAAGCGTATGGTGTGGGGAGCTCCGTGTATATGTATGGACAGCTCCTGTGTATATGTATGGACCGTATTTCTTTTTTTTTTTAGTTATCTCTGCAACGTCTACAGTGGAAGTGGAGCACGTTCTCGACGTATTAGTGTTATATTGAACAGGCGCACCAAGCGAAAAAATAATTGTACGTACGATTAAAACGACGTTTTCAGTCGATATAGGTATTAATTTTATTTTTGAAGTGGACTGTCACGGTTGGTTTTTGAAGTTGTAGTTACCGTACGTTTGCATTTTATGCCTGTTCGCGCAATCAAAATAGACCAAAATACTCACACTGTCAGTTTCGCAGGTATTTCCACGCCGCGCGCGTGACATAACGCGTTATCGAATGCTATTGACTCTTATCGTGCGCGTGGTTGATAATCACAACACGATAATAATAATTGGTTCTTTGAGCGCACAGTCGAGACACGTCGTCAGTCGTTTACCAAGCCGTCTAGGCAATTACTGCGTGTTACGTGTGATCGCTCGCCGTACACCATCGTTGTTATTATTATTATTATTTAAAAATAGTAGTGTGGTGCCGTGTTTTATTTTGCATTTTTTGTTTTATATTGCCATCCTATTTTACCTTTCCACCTATTGTATTGTTAGCCTTTCGGCAATCAAACAGTGCCTAACCGAAAGTCTACTATAGGACGTAGTACGGAAAATGCTAAAAGAGTACGCTTAGTACGTAGCAATGAAAATTCTGTTGAACGAAACAATAGACTTTTACAAAATCGTGAAAGAAATAAAAATTTAAGAAATGTTAATGCATGGTTTAATAAAGAATACTCTGCAATGAATTACGATTTTACTATTGATTACAAAAATGATCCGATGGTTACATTAGGTGCAATGTCTATTGTTTGTCAATATTGTTTAGCTCTAAAATGGAAAGATGAATCTAAAGGAATGTGTTGTTCAAATGGTAAAATTAAATTAGTAGAGATTTGTCCTCCTCCTGAACCAATGAATTCTCTCCTTACAGGTGATCATCCTAAACATGGAGAATTCAAGCGTAACATACGTCGCTATAATAATGCTTTTCAAATGACATCATTTAAAAGTCGTAAAATAGTTGAAGGTAATTTTATGCCAACTTTTAAAGTACAAGGCCAGGTATATCATTTGGCTGGCAGTCTACTACCGAATAGATCTGACGAATACAAATTTTTGCAAATATACTTCATTGCCGATCCTGAAACTCAAGTGACAACTCGATGTAACATAGATTCTAGGAAACTGTTAGATAGCTCTTTGATCAGGTCATTACAAGATATGTTGCACTTACATAATATATACATACAATCTTTTAAAACAGCCATTGAATGTGTCCCTCCAAATGTTCCCGATTACAATATAGTCATACACGCTAGCAGGGTACCAACAGGTGAACATCGAGGACGTTATAATGCGCCATCTACAAGCGAGGTAGCTGTAGTGATATCTGGCCAACAATTTCATAAACGAGATATTGTACTGTGTAGCCGAGACGATAATCTTAAAAAAATATCTAAAATTCAGAGGTCTTATGACAGCCTGCAATATCCTCTAATGTTATGTCGTGGTGAAGATGGATATTCTATCGATATTCATCAAATTGACCCTCATACTGGAGTTCCATTACAAAAAACCGTTTCGTGTATGAATTATTACTGTTATCGCATTATGGAAAGACAAAACAATTGCAATATGTTATTCAGATATGGTATGTTGTTAAACCAATATTTAGTCGATCAATATTCTAAAATAGAATCAGAACGTTTAGCGTACATACGAAACAATCAGACAATATTACGAGCTGAAAATTATATACATTTGCAAGATGCCTTGAACTCAAATGAGCCGAGTACCGAAATTGGACAATTAGTAATTCTACCATCATCATTTACTGGTGGACCACGATATCTTCACGAAAAAACACAAGACGCAATGACCTATGTAAAAAATTATGGCAAACCTGACCTATTTATCACTGTAACATGTAATCTAAACTGGGAAGAGATTAAAACTAATCTTCATTCTAACGCACAGCCGCAAGACAGATATGACATAGTCAATAGGGTGTTTCATTTGAAAATACAAAAACTATTGACTCTCATTAATAAAGCTAATATATTTGGTGAACCACGTTGTTTTATGTATACGGTCGAGTGGCAGAAACGTGGCTTACCACACATTTATCTTCTATTATGGCTTAAAAATAAAATAACACCAGACCAAATTGACAATGTGATTTCAGCAGAGTTGCCAAACAAAGAAGATGATCCATTATTGTTCAACTCTGTAGTCAGACACATGATTCATGGACCATGTGGAGTTTTAAATACAAACTCTCCGTGTTTGACGGAGGGAAGGTGCTCAAAAAAATTTCCAAAGTTATTTCAGAGTCACACATCAACTGGCGATGATGGTTACCCCAAATATCAGAGACTATCACCTGAATAAGGCGGACAAATTGCTATAATTCGAAATAATGATATTGATAACAGGTGGGTAGTCCCTTACAACCCACTGTTGCTTAAAATATTTGACGCACACATAAACGTGGAACTGTGTAGCTCTGTAAAATCAATAAAATATATTACCAAATATATAAACAAAGGTAGTGATCAAGCTACATTTAGTTTAGACAATCGAAATGAAGTGGAACAATTTCAATCTGGTCGATACATATGTAGTTCTGAAGTGGTTTGGCGTATTTTATCTTTTGATGTACACGAACGAGCGCCTGCTATTATTCACTTGGCAGTTCACTTAGAGAATGGACAAAGGGTTTTTTTTACACAACATAATGCCAATGACATTGTGAACAATCCACGTGATACTACATTGACTGCTTTTTTCAAATTATGTGCTAAAGACGAATTTTCTAAAACCATAACATATGACAAGGTTCCAAATTATTATACTTGGAATCAATCTATCAAAAATTTCCAACGACGAAAACGAGGAACCCCCGTCGAAAATCATCCTGGGGTAAAAAAAACTGATACCCTTGGCAGAGTGTATGTAGTTCATCCGAATAACAGTAAATGTTTTTACTTAAGAATGTTGCTCCACGTGATCAAAGGTCCAATTTCTTTTGCAAGTCTACGAACTGTGCAAGGAGTGACGTACGATACATTTCAAGAAGCATGCAAAGCAATGGTTTTGTTAGAAGATGATTTACAATGGGAAAACATATTATCTGAAGCTACTGTATGTTGTACTTCACCGTCTATAAGATATTTATTTGCCATTTTGATAGTATTTTGCCAAGTAACAGACCCGATAAGGCTTTGGCAAAATCATCGTGCAAGTATGGCTGAAGACGTATTGTTTCGAAAACAAAAAGAATGTCCATCAGATGATATAAATTACGATGAAAATATTTTTATTGAAGCTTTACTTGAGTTGAATAAAGTAGTGCAATCAGTTTCTGGCAAAAATATCACTGATTTTGGATTAATTCTATCGAATAATATAGATCTGAATACCAATACTGAATACTTGCGAGAGACGTCCTACGATAGTGTCCGTCTATTACAGGTCGTTCAAAATGAGAGACGTTTAAACTCTGATCAGAAAACGATTTATGACGCAGTAATAACATCTATTAATAATTACGAAATCAAAACATTTTTCCTTGATGCCCCTGGAGGTACAGGAAAAACATTTTTAATTAATTTATTGCTCGCCAAAATAAGAACAGACAGAAAAATCACTCTTGCTGTGGCTTCATCTGGAATTGCAGCAACGCTTTTAGAAGGTGGTCGAACTGCGCATAGCACTTTCAAGATCCCGCTAAAAATGTCCTACGATGACACATCAAGTGTCTGTAATATATCCAAACAAAGCAACACTGCTCAATTGATGCGGGATTGTGTATTCATTGTTTGGGACGAAGCATCCATGTCCCACAAAAGCTCGGTTGAGGCATTGGATAGAACCTTGCGGGACTTACGTAATAAAAATACATTAATGGGTGACTGTTCAGTTTTATTTTCTGGAGATTTTCGTCAAATCTTGCCAGTTGTAGTAAGAGGAACGAGAGCTGATGAAGTCAATGCATCATTAAAGAGATCTTACATTTGGCCAGACATAACTAAATTGAAACTGAAAACTAATATGAGAATATTATCATCTGACCAAGGAAATAAAACTTTTGCTGATGCTTTACTCCGTGTTGGTAATGGTCAGTCACTGACTAGAAATGGTAAAATTGATCTGTCTGAGCTTTGTTTTTTGATGTCAAATTTGATGGACCTAATTGAAAATGTTTACCCAGATTTACCTAATATTTCGACTAAAACGCCAAGTTGGTTTCAAGAAAGAGCAATATTGTCACCAACTAACGATCAAGTCAATAAAATAAATGACATGATACTGTTAAAATTCAACGCACCAACAAAAGTTTACTATTCATTTGACACTGTTTTAGATGCTGAGGAGGCGATACATTATCCAACTGAATTTTTAAATTCTTTATCACCTTCAGGGACCCCACCACACAAATTAATTCTAAAAATAGGGTCTCCTATAATTTTACTTCGTAACTTAAGTCCACCTAAATTATGCAACGGTACAAGATTACAAATAAAGTCTTTAAAAAACTGTCTGCTTGAGTGTATAATCCTTATTGGCTGTAGAGCTGGGGAAATGGTCTTGGTTCCTAGAATACCAATGATACCAACCAATTTGCCATTTCAGTTCAAACGGCTCCAATTTCCCGTGAAATTAAGCTTTGCAATGACTATTAATAAGGTACAAGGTCAAACATTAAACGTTGCAGGTTTAGACTTAACCGTCCAGTGTTTTTCCCATGGTCAATTGTACGTAGCTCTGTCACGTGTCACATGCAAACAAAATCTATTTGTGATGGCCCCAGAAGGTGAGACACTTAACGTGGTGTATCCAGAAATATTTAATACTTAAGACAAATTGATATAATTAACAAAAAAAATAAAAATCATACATCATACATCATAACGAAACAAATATATTCCACACGTATATATAAAATTATACTAAACAAATTAATCAAATTAAATATCTGATATAATTCATATCAAACTTTTCACATATTCCTAAACATATATAAATGTACTGAAATCTAGCAATAGCAAAGCATTGCCGGGTCAGCTAGTGCTCAATAAATTAAAGATATTAGGATATATTATGTTATTACATTCTTTAATTGCATCTAGTCCTGATTTAGGTTTGTTTTCAACTCTTTGTAGTTTGATTTTCCACA
>NW_020272627.1:0-6347 GCF_003268045.1 Sipha flava
AAAAAATATTTTATTAATAGTTTATCGTCTATCAATATATATTTAAATATATAGGTGACCATAATTTTTGAAGTACTTATTATGAAGTCTGCAAATTGCCGATAAAATCAGTTGCCCCGGCTTTAACAAGATTTGAATTAAATTATTATAAAAAATTAAAATCTCTATAATGTAGGTAACCACACTATTATATTGTATTTCTCTCAATAAAATAATATTATTAAATTTGTATTTTATATAATGTTTAAGTATAAAGTACGTGTTTAAACAATACAGTGGGAGTAGTTACTACATACCTAGTATTGTATACTAGTAGTACCTAGTATGTATATCCAACCATTGATTTTCTAGTAAGGCCAAAAAGGTAATAGTTAATAATGACTTGCTTATGTAACTTATTATGCGGGTAAAACTATACTTGTTTACACGACAAATGGGTACAAAACATTTATTTCAAGTATAATATTAGGTATCCTATTGACCTACTTCATTATACCATGTTGTTTAATTAGTTTTAATTTTTCACTCCAAATTTAGTTAGTACTATAGCTCGATTACGTCATTGTATACTTATCTTTTTGTTTACTTTTGAGATAAAAAGCGGTCAGTTCTGCAGTTTTGGTTAAACTACTTTTTAATAATAATAAGATCACAGTTACTAATACAATTTTAAAAAAGTAGTGAAATTATAGTTTTGTTACTGATAACCTAATATCAAATAACTTTGATTTTTAAGCTAAATAATTATTTTGCGCTGTAATAAAAATGTATGAAATTGTTAAGACATGGTGATAACCGGGGAGGGGGTAATACCCTCCAAAAAAAAAAAAATGTTTACCACCAGGAAAAGTTTATTTATTTTTATGACATACTGCATACCTCACTCTCTACCGAAAATTGTCGATTACCCCCTCCCCTCCGGGATAAAAGGTTTGAAATAAACACTGACTCCGATCGTCAAGATTATGGTAGATTTTATATCGGAAATGGTACTTTGAAACAGTGGCGGATTAACCTTCTCGGTGCCCTGAGGCACAATGAGTGTTTACCGCCCCCTTTTTAAGTACTATCCAGAGATCGTAATTTGAATGAGCTAACATTGAAGAGTGATGGGTAATTGGGTATAGCCATCCTAGAAGTGAGAAATGATTCAAAGGTATTATGGTTGAATAATTATTAATCTACACTTTAATTCAAACATAGTATACATATAATCTTACATGTTACAATCAATAAATTACATAAAAGAGTGGGAATGATTTAAATCAATTCTTTTCGAGCTTTTAATTGGGAAAAATCATTTATCAAGTGGTCAAAATCTAATTCGTTTGTGATGCGGTTCTCAATACACAGTATGGACAAAGCGTTGAGTTTTTCTTCCTGTAAATTGGCTCGTAAATACATTTTTATTCTTTTTAGTGCGGAAAATGACCTTTCAGCGGTGCAGTTCGATACTGCCACGGAAAAAAGAATTCTAAGAGCTATAAAAACATTCGGAAATGTTTGCTCTAGTTTTTCATCAATAAACTATTCGAAGTTGAAAATTTCATACTCTTTGTAGTGCAGTACCTCAGTTGGAAAATTGTCATCCAAATCATTTTTATACAGCATCTGTAAATGTTCCGCTTTTTTCAAAATTATGTCCGCTTCAAAATTTTTCAAATGCAGTAAAAAATCGAATCTTTCCGCCACTTCAGTATAAGCCAGTTGCCTTTTATGCAGTTCAATGTGAATGCAATCGAGTATTGGGTAATATACATTTATACGTAAGTTATCTTTTCCGTTTTGCGGTTTCGTTTCATTCTTTCGTGTTTCACCCAGTAAAAGTGATTTAGTTTTGACCCGCTTCATATCAAATTTATATTCTTCCGTGATTGATTGTTTGGCTTTAATTATGAATTTTTCAAACATCACTTCATTTCGCAATTGTGTGACAAAATCTGTCAAGGATCTATAAAGGTGGACAACAGTATCTAAATTTCTTATGGTCGATTGTAACGACTTACTTGTCGCATTAAAACGTTCTAATAACGTGTTCCAAAAAATTATCATAAAAACAAATTCAAAATTGTTTATTTGGTCTATGTAACCTTTTGCTTCACTCCGAGTTGCAGCTTTCTCCATCATATCGTCTCGAATATTACTCAACGATTGTATAACTTCCGCCCAACATGTAGCTACACTTTTACAAGCGTCGTGTTTACAAGACCATCTAGTGCCATTTGCTCGTTTCAGCACTGTTTGGCCGTTTTTTAAATTACTTGTAAATATATCCCATCTGGAAAAATCAAAAACATTAAAGTTAAAATTCTATAAATTAAAGTTAAAATTCTATAAATTAAAGTTGAGGAATAAAAATACCTGTTAGTAGAAGCTGCAAAAAATGTGAATATGGTCTGAATGGTATTAAAAAATGCTGAAGCTTCAGGAACACACTCAGCAGCGCATGAACCAACCAAATTCAGAGAATGAGCAGAACATGGGACATATATGGCCAAAGAATTGTGTTTGACTATTCGCGCTTGCAATCCAGTATACGCGCCGGACATGTTACTGGCATTATCATATGACTGTCCTCTGCAGTTGTTTATGTCAATTCCAAGATTTTTCAAAAATGGGAGAACTGCGTCCTCCATTTTTTCAGATTTATGGCCTACTTTTGGTAAAAAACGCAAAAATCGTTCCACTGGAGTAGAGTCTTTCACATATCTCAAAACAAACGATAATTGATCTACGTGACAAATATCAGAAGTAGAATCAACGACGATAGAAAAGTACTTGCACTGTTTAATTTCATTTACAATTTTGTTCGTTACATGTTTGCCCATCAAATTGATAAATTCATTACAAATTGTTGACGATAAATATGACGTATTACCTTTACCAGGATTTCCGCGAATAGCAATATGATTTGCTAAAAATGGATCAAATTCTGCTAGTAATTCCAGACACATCATGTAGTTTCCGTTATGGAATGATCCAAATCGTTCATCATGTCCCCTGAAAGCAAGTCCTCGACTGCTGAGTTTTTTAATCACTGCCAGGACTCGTTTTAAAACGTTTTTCCAATGATGGATTTCAGCATCAATTTGCGAACAAAGCATATTATCTACCTTCTCATTAGCTCTGCTTCGATTTAACATGTTTTTTTGGCAAATGTGATGATCTTTGGAATTTTTATGTGAGCTCAGTATTCGATTAATATTTTTCCAATCGTTACATCCGTCTTCTTTCGCCAGTGAAGATTCGCCTCTAAATAATCGACATGGCATACAAAATAATGGCTTCTTACTGTGGGAGTATATTAAATACTTTCAATCGTATTCTTCTCCATTTTTCAATTTTCTTTTGAAACTATTTTTATTCAGATATCTAAATTTTCCAGGTTCATAAAATATTCTGGTTTCATTAAAATCGCAATTTAAATTTTGATTAACTTCTCTGGCCAGTAAAATTTCAATCGTTGTATCCTTAATTATCCACTCCGCTGGATCACTACTTACAAAACCAGAATGGGTAGCGCTTTGTTCTTCAGGTTCAGGTAGTTTAGATGTTTCAGCAATCAGCTTTTGTCGTATAGTGGAATCAGAAGAATTTTTTTCAAAATTAGTGGTTGATGTAGACGGACATGGAGATGGATTATTCACAGAATCATCATCTGTATTCATGGCAAAGTATGCATCTAAAATATAAAAAAATTATTGAAAAAAAAAAGTGTGAAAATTGAAAAATATGACCCTTTATTTTGAACTTTTAAGTTTCCAATTGCAGACATTTCGTTCACTAGTATATTGCCTGATTGCTTAATAATATATATAACTTAACTAAATAATTACTTATTCTCCTAGTTTTTTCAAAACTTCTTCTTCTTTCTCTTGCCTCTTCTTGGCTTCTTTTCGGTATTGGGAGCCACTTAATTTTTTTCGAGTATTAGGAGTATTATTCATTTTATAAAAGAAATCAGGCACGGATCCAGAACTAAAATTTGGGGGTGGTCATTTTTTCAAAAGAACAAAAAAATAATATAGGTACACAATAAAATACGAGATATATAAATTAAAAATAATAAAAAATTTAAAATTAAAACATTTGCTATGCATAAAGAATATTTAATATCTACATAAAAATAGATTTTATGTAAATAACAATGATCTATTTTTATAACTCTTTGGACAAAAAATTAATATTCTGTGATTTCATCATATTTGATGACTAGATTTTATTTACACGTCATGTGTTATTTTCGTTACGTGTATATTTTTAATTCTATTATTCTAATAATTTCAAAACTGGACAATATCTATCATAATATGTTACTTATTTATTGATGTATTAACGGGTGTACGCAGTGGTTGAATTGGAAAAAAAAATAAAGGTGGACTCTAAATGTAGCTGAACAATTAGCGTTCCAAAGCAAATTAATCTAAAAAAAACCCTGGGGGACTTTGTCCCCCCCACCACCTAAATGCATCTACAATATAAATAATTAAATATATCTAATGATTAACACAGATATCTATAACAAATAATAAACAATACTAATAGGTATTTATTTGTATTAATTCTATCAACACAGCAACACGTCTAGCAAGTTTAAAATCTAAATTGTAAATATATAGCCACATGATAAAATTAATTAATCAATTAACTTTAAATTTAAAATAATTCATGTATTTTACTGTTGCCTACAAAAAGTAAATATTAAATTTATAGATTATAAATGTTACTCTTTAATTAGTATATTAATTTTTTTTTGTCAATATTAATTTTAATATTTGAAGTTTAATATTAGTCAAATAATTTATTTCATCCCGTCACATTATTTTTAGGACTAAGATTTGCTGAGAGTTAAATAATAATTATTTTTATCATAGTTATGTATATGTATTGCTTTAAAATGTATGACCAAAAAAATTTAAGGAACTTTTAACTGTATTTATTAACTTTTTTTTTAGGTAGGTACTAGGTACTTAAGTAAAAAGGGCTAATAACTTTTTTTGGAAAATCAAGTTTTTTTTATAAATTTTATCAAATTACAAAAAAATAAAAATTGCCGGGACTGACGTTCATTGATAATCAGATTGTACATCAGTTTTTCTAATAAATTTTATTTCTACTTTTTTTTTTTTTTAAGGCGGGATTTATGAGGGTGGATTATCAAAAAAAAATAAAAGTACACCGGTAACAGGAATCTGCGCACGTCTATGATTTATTATTAAATTAAAGTGTTTTAATTACCTTGGTTATTGTTTTTTTTTTTTATTGAAAAAGTCCGATATGGACAATTTTTAACGTTTATTCATGTTTATTTGTTTATTGCTGACGTGACTTGTAGGACTGTAGGAGTGCGGTTGAGGTGTTTACTATTTTCAACAAAATTACAATTTATAAATTACATACGAGAGTACGCGACAAGCTAACATAATACTGATTACTCATTCGTGGCGCACCTCGTTTCCAAATAAAATATAAATAATATTTAATTTTCCTTGAAAACGATCACCATTTGTTAATCGTCGATAACTAAAACAACGGACGGATTCTCAAAATACGGAGTCAATATATTATTATTGTCAATGGTTTACTAAAGATCGTTATATCGGTACACCCAGGGAAGTTTTCGTAATAATTATATTTTTAGCAATTTAGCAGCTTATACCACGAATTAATACGCAGTGGAAACACTTGAAACGTGTTACATAAATTATATAACATTATTATTTATTTTATTATTGCGTTCCTAATATACATATGTGCTAATAATAATGAACAGATTACGAACTAATACCAAAAATTAAATAAAATATTAATCGTTTCCAATTTTTTTTTCATATTTATTTAATTTTTCTTAGAAACAAATTCATATTCATATAATTGTTGAAGGACGCTGCGTCCCCTGCGTTCCTTGATGAATTAAATTAAGGGGTACGCTATAATATGAAGAAAAATGAAGAGTAGCTCAGACCCTCTGCGTCCCCCCCCCCAATTCAACCACTGGGTGTACGTGTACCATCAATTGGGTGCGGTAATTTCAGCGTGTACTTTTTAGTGCGCGACAATTTAGCACAAAAAACATTAAATTTAAACTGAAAATACTGGTTTGTGATTTAAATTACTTATCGAATCGTACTGGAAAGTGATCGAAACGGCGAAAACACTAAACATGTTGAAATGTCGTAGAACTGTATTAATATATTTTAATGATTAATGACTAACTAGAACCACCTAAATTATTCTTAAATATTTGTGAAAAATCTTAACGAATAATGTAAATATTAGAAAAACAAAATATCCATATCTTCCATTTTCAAGAATAAAATACAAATGTGGAAAGTCTTCGGTAATTA
>NW_020272628.1:0-10104 GCF_003268045.1 Sipha flava
AAAAATAAACAAATAAATAAAAATAAAAATAAATAAATAACATGAATGGTTTTTTGGTAACTGTGAATTGATAAAGTATAGTGGTATGTTCTTCTTTAAAGTATAATGTCGAGGGCTTTGATCCAATTAATAGCTTCATCCGTAGCGTGGTGAAGTTCCCGCATTGATCCTTTAAATGCGCGGAGGGGACAGTCTTTTATTATATGATGGATGGTCTGTGAGGGATGCCCACAGTCGCAATCTGGGAGGTCTGCCATTTTCCATTTGTGGAGCAGCTCTTTGCAGCGCCCATGTCCAGTGCGAAGTCGATTTAACACGACCCATTCTCGTCGAGGTAGTTGATGTCCTGGTAACGGGTTTCCTAGTGATTGTATTATATTGTGGGAGTCCGGGTTAGATTTTTCCCATTCTGATTTCCAATCAGCTAGGCCATCGTAGCGGTCCGCAATAAGTTTCCTCATACTAATGTGGGCGGGTTTTCTGGATTTCAGCCTGAGGCTTCCATTGTGAGTGGTGTCCTGATGGATTGGGAGAGATTGGTTGTCAGCGTATTTTGACCATTCTCTGTGACCAGCTGATTTACGGCGTATAGAAGGTGGGAAAATGTTACACAAGACGGGAAGCCACTGTGTTGGAGTTGACTTTACCGTACCAGAAATTATTCTCATAGAGTGGTTGAGCTGGACGTCAATCTTGCTGCAATGTGAACTGTTTATCCAAACTGGACAGGCGTACTCTGCGGCTGAGTACACTAGGGCCAGAGTAGACGTTCTAAGTGTGGAAGTAGATGTTCCCCAGGATGAGCCAGCTAGTTTTTGGATTATATTATATCTGGTTTTGAGCTTAACTGCAGTATTTTCTACATGTCTTTTATACGTAAGCTGTCTATCTAGTGTTACTCCTAAGTATGTAGGAGTCTGGTCGTAATTGAGGGTACTACCACGGAACGTTACCTTGGGTTGATAGTTTGCCAGACGATTATTTAGATGGAAGCTTGTGACGACAGTTTTATTTATGTTGGGTTTAAGTCGCCATCTGTGTAGATATGTTGAAATTATATCTAGGTCTTCTGATAATACTTTTTCGGTGACTTCAAATTTATTGTTTTGCACATCCAGTGTAATGTCATCAGCGTAAATAAATTTCCGTGAAATTGTGTTTGGTAAGTCACTAATGTAGAGATTGAACAAGATTGGTGCAAGAACCGACCCTTGGGGTAACCCGTCGTTCAGTCGTCTTGGTTTGCTATGTCTTTCTCCTAGATGAACTACAAATGTACGATTGCTAAGCATTTCGTTCATCAGTTTGTATAGTGTGAGGCAAGGAAATAGTTCCAGGAGTTTTGTAAGGAGACCTATTCTCCAGACTGTATCGTATGCAGCTGTAAGGTCGACTAGTACAGCTGTAGTTTTCAGGTTTTTTTGGAATCCGTTCTCTATAAATGTAGTTAAGGCTGCTACTTGGTCTGTGCAACTTCGATGAGGTCTAAATCCAGCTTGTTCTTTAGGGATCACTTGATCGATAATTGGACTAATGCGATTATAGATCAATCTTTCGAGAAGTTTGTAGCTTACGCTTAGTAGTGCGATAGGTCGGTAGCTTTGAGGAAGGTTATTAGGTTTTTTGGTTTGCATATCGCTAATATTTTTGTATCTTTAAATCTTGCCGGTATTTCGCCATTCTCCAGAATATTGTTGAAGAAAGCTGTGAGCCAAGATCGAGTGCGCATTCCACAGTGTTTAAAAAATTCAGGGAATATCCCGTCTTTACCGGCCGATTTCCCAGTTTTTATTTTTTCTATCGCAGAATTTATTTCTTCTACTGAGAAGGGGGGCGGTTATAACTGATCTTTGGTCCGCTTCACTTTTGAGTTTTGCGAGTTTGGATTTTGTTTCTTTTGAAAATTGTTTATTCGACGATGCTCTAGACAGTCCAAGTATGTGATTTGCTACCTGATTTGGGTTAATTGGTGGATAGCTTGGGTTGGACTCTCCGTTAGATCCCAGTCTTCGAAGGAGTGACCAAGCTTTGTGGCTTGAGTGCTTAAAGTCTGTTTTTTCTACAAATTTTATCCATCTTTCGCGGCGTTGATTGATAAGTGCTTCTAGTCTTCTTTGCATAATCATAATTACCCGTACGTTTGAAAGAGGAGTATAGTGTTTTACATTCATCATTCCATCCAGGGACGTAGTTCTTTCTATAGCCACGGGGGATGCTCTTTTTTGCGGTGTTGATGATGAGCTTTGTGAAACGTTTGTAATTTTCAATACAGGGAGGAATCCACCGTACGCTATCGTCCAAAGTTTTAGTGAACAAAGACCAGTTAGCTTTATGGAAATTCCACCTTGCCCTGGGAATAAACCTAATCGTCGGGATTTGAAAACCGACTTCAATAACGACCGGTCTGTGTTGGCTGTTTGGGAAGTCCGTTAGAACTCTTCTTGAAGTTGGTAAAGTAGTGCCATTTTGATCCGTAGATATGAAGCACAGATCCGGATTATACTCCCTTTTCCATCTGGCAGATCGGAACGTTCCCCTTTGTTTAGCGTCGAAAACTAATTCTAGTCCCTCGGCTTCACTCCAATCAGCAAGTTCCTCTCCTTGAGTGTCATTTTCGTTGTATCCCCACATAGTGTTATGACTATTGAAGTCGCCTATGTAAATAGTAGGGTAATTAGGTGAGTGGAGTACAGGTGTAGGCCATATGGTGTTTGGAGGCTTATAGATATTGGTTACGTGTAGGTTTCCAACTTGAGTCTCAATAGTGTAGATACTGTTTTCTTCAGAGGTTCTGATGTGGTTCCATTTAAGATCGCTTTTTATGTAGGTGGCAGTACCGTATTTGCTGTGAAAGGTAGCACCAGCGATTGTAAATCCAGTAATGTGCCCTCTTTTCGATAGTTGTTCCTGATCGGCTGTGTGAGTTTCCTGAACAACGAGTACATCTATTTTTTCTTCCGTCGCAATTCTTTCTAGTACTTCCGCCTTGGATTTACTGAAGCCTTCGACATTCAATTGCATAATTCGGGTGATGCCCTTCGTCATGTAGTCCTTAGAAAGACTGTTTTGGTTTATGCGCTGTTTATTTGCTTGCATGAAAGGCGGGAGATGCAAAAGCACAGTCCGCCGACCAGGATTCCGTATACTTTAGCCGTTTGATGATACGAAGTTTCATCAACCGTTACCAGGGTGCACTGCGAGGAAGCGTATACGGGGCGCACCCCAAGTTCTATTCATAATATGTTATAAGTGATAATAGACACAACTCAATACAAGGCACAAATTATCAATGCATACGTATTAAATTATAAGTTATACACAAATCATATCACATACACTCATGCTTCACATGCATTACCTCATGATTTGTGTTCATGAAGTCTTCGTTTTAGTTAAAAGTTAAAACCATTTCTGGCTTGCTTTTGCATCAAATTGAATCACCATTTTATTTACATCCATGCATTTAGAGACCCAGATTTCCCAGATCTTGCCATAATTTTATTTTCTCAATTAAGACCCTTTCAGTCCAGAACTACTTGAATGGAAGACACCTTATAAAAAATTATTTTAATTATAGTTTTCACCATAGTGATCTAAATTACATTGAAAAACAATCCGTAATATATGAACATTGATTAAAAAATAAAATAATTCATAAATATTTAAGAATAATTGTATTATTTTAACTGAATCCAAAAAAATATATATATATATATTTGTAATAAGTCTAACGCATTATGGTTATATTCCCCCCTCTTCCCTCCAAAAAATATTAAACAGATGATTCCATAAATCTGGGATCTTATATTTCAATAGTAAACATGACAATTTATCACCAATTTCACTGTCAAATACAATCAGTCTTATCAAGTATTAAACATTTGTATACAGAACTAAACTGTATCAGGATATTATATATGAATTAATATGTAATGAAAGTGGCTACTATACAAATAGGAATTCATTTTTTTTTTTTTTACTTATTATTTCTGTAATAAAATAATGTAATGCAATGCAATTATTTTAACTGTTTTACTATTTTATTAAAAACATTAGATATCCTTATTTAACTAAGTGTACTATTAAATAATTCAATTACAAACAATAAGAAATTAGATATTAAAAATTAAATTAATAAAACATTTTTACAGTTGAATTAGTTAAATAAATATGCTTAGCCATATTTTATTGAAACTAGAAATTCTAAATGATTATTCCAAAAAGAGTGTTAGTTCAAATTCAAACATACATTTAGAACTAGCATCATTAGTACATTTTCCATTAAATTCATCAGATATGTTATAACATTGAATATAAACATTTCAACATAAATGATTTAAAATTAATAAAAACTTAGTATGTAATAAATAATTATTAAACATTTTATCAATTTAATAAAGTGATATACTTCTATACATATTTATTATTTTAAGTTTACTGAAAGAAATTATTACAAGAATTATGTTATGAGAATATTGAGCAAAATACTAAATGATGAATTAACAATAATACATACATAGACTGGAAGAAGAAATAATGTATATGCCTAAATTATGAACTATTAAAATATTTTTAAAAGTAGTAGACCTAATAGATTGTAGTATTGATGTTACATTTTTAAAAATAAGAAAACATTTTGCCAAATGGTGTGCATGAGTCATATTGAAAGTGGTTTTGAAACATGAAATATCACTGAACAAGAAAATTTATAAACAATAGTAGTAGAATTAGATAACAGATTATAAATTATAGATTTAGAGAACAGTTATAAAAGTTAATTGAACAGAAATTAAAAGCAACTTAAATATATTAAACCAAAACAATATTAATAATAAAAATTCAAAACTTAAGTTAATATAGAATCAAACATAAAACAAAAACTAAATAAAATAAATCTAAGTTCAGAACTATCAGATAAAATTTACCCAATAAATGACATTGAACAAATCATTTTAATGTATTTGTTTTTTAAGGCGATTTATACAAATAATATTTCACTTTTTCGTTGACAAATTTAATGCTATACATGATTATATTTTAACATTAAAATTCATAGTTTATTTTATAACGTTGTGTATTGTTATTTTATTATTATTTTTTAATTTTTAGTTTCTATTTCAAGTTGCATTATATAGTATTTTTAACATATTTAACCATATCAACACTTTTAACATTTAATTGTTATATTATATAATTTTTTTACAAAAATTCTTGTAATTACTATATTATAATTAGGATATATATTTTTTCAATTATTTCATTAAAATAATAAATGTCAATGTCAATAAAAAACAAGAAAAGATTCTGACTGAATTTGACAGTTTTGAATGGCCAAAATCTAGTAACTCAATTAACCAGAAGAGATGTTGACTAGTCAAAAATCTAATCCCAGTTTTAAGTAATTCAAAATTAATCATATATAATATTTATTATAAAAAAAAAAAAAAAAAAAAACAAAGAAAAATATAATTAACTATACATAATATATACCTATATTTTAAGTCACTAGCGGTAATTGCATAGCTGAGTGGTGATATGTTTGAGTACATTAGTACAAGTCCCATCAGGCCACAAATGGTCACTTGATATGAGCCCAATCCAAAATTTCCTAGGATCTCATCTAAATCCATTTTCATCCAGTTTACTTAACGATACTGAAAAAAATAAAATTATTATTATTAATTTTGTTTTTATAGTATTGAAAAATATTTAAAACATTTTTGGAACTTACTATAATTTGTATATTTAAGATAATAAAAGTAAAAATTACTTTAACTTATAATAAAATAAAACAATTTAATTAATTTTCTTTAAAAAAAAAAAAATAATACATAAATATATGATGTAATTCATGTTTACAACTCTATAGATATTTGAAATAACTCATAAGATATTGTATTATTGTATTATATAATCTGTAAAATTGAAAAAATAAATAAACAAAAAACATTATGAGAACTGTTTATTTTATTTTAAGTATGCTACTTTTCCCAAAATTTTATTATTAAGGCTAGTTGATTTCATGCCCTTAAAAACCTTAAAATATATATGCATTTATGCTTTAAAGAATAAATAAATATGCAATTAAAATATGCATTTAAAAAAAATTATATTTGTAATAATTAATTAAATAAAAAAATTTAATTAGTAATAAATAATAATATTTTTAGATATGATAGATATGATGATCTTAAATAATTATTTTCTTTTTTTCAAATTTGTTTTTATCTTATATTGAGTTTTTGCCTAAAACAACAAATTTAAAATTGTTTTAAAAATAAATTAAATTGAAAACATTTTTTCTATTTTTAATATAGTACCAACTAATTACCTTGAGCATTAAATAAGACTATAAGATATTTTTTGTTGGGAAATTTAAATGACCGCCTGTTATCAGCCAAAATATTTTTATATTTAGAAAAAGAATATCCCACGTCTATGGAACTTATTGGTGCAAACTTAAAAAATGGTAGTTAACTACTACTAATATTTGCATGCAACCGTCCATAAATTCATTTTTTCCATTTAAAATTTTCGATATTTTTTGTAGTTGATAAAATCCAACCGTTTTATCCAAAACTTTTTTAATTTTGTCATCAATTGCCTTAGCTTGTGCAAATCCTTCAATTTTTGTAGAATGTATATGTTCTTTTGTAGTTTTAATTATTTTAATGGATTCAGTTAGTGCCACACCTTGGATTTCAAGTCGAGTGATAAATGAAGAAATAGATCATAATTTTTTTTTATAAAAATAAAAAAACTCCTTCATATAAATAATTGTCAAATATGCTCTTATTCAATAAAAAATTGTTAAATATACACTTATAAATTAAAAACGGTCAAATATGCAAAATATACAACTATACATTTTAAATATAAACTTGTATTGCTATGAAACAAATTTTTATATTACTTAGCTATATTTTTTATGATTGTTTAAAAACATGCAAGCTCCTAGAAGTTCCGAGCCCTAGTTATTTTATTTAAAGATTCGCCTAATTTTCTTAAAATTTGTAATATTTTTATACAATATAATTTTGATTTATTTCAAAAAAATTATAATATCTGTGTAACTGATTTAATATATGTAACTGATTTGTTATACTCAAACATTAGATTGTGAATCTGAAGAATTTATTGAAGTGTAAAGTTGATGTATTTTAAAAAATATATTGTTATATAAATTGTTTACAGGCTTTTATGTAAATTACAGGAATATTTATTTAACATGTTGAAAATAAACCAAATAAATAATAATATGGATCCAAGGTATCATTTTTGATAAATAACTTTATGATTGTAGAATATCATATATAGCAAACACAAAATTTTGTAATTACAAAGAACTACTTTGTTTCAATATAATTGAAAATTAAACTGAATTATAAGCCTTATGTTATCAAAATAATTGTATTAAAATATATGTAACTGCCTACAGAACGGGTGGTTCATTTAATTTAGTATATTCAGAATATAGTAGTGCTGGATTGATTTATTCCATAAGTAGAAAATCATTAATATTTATTATACACTGAAAAATAAAAAAATTATTATAAATCTAAAATAATATTAAATACCTTAATAAAATGTTTTTAATTCTATGGTTTTATTTTAACATTAAAGATTGAAATATTATTTTTCTTTTGTAATTTCATTTATTGAAATTGTATATAGAAATAAATTGAATATTATTTATAGTTAAAAATTATTAATTTTAAATAAATATTATTAGGAATAGGATAGAGATTTATTTTATGTCCTTTACAAATCAAACTGTAAACAATTAACAATGTACATATTGACATATTATTCTGCTCTTTTTCACTACATTTATTCACATTTTGTCTTATTTTACACATTCTCCACAAAATGCATATTTTTTTTTACTACCAACTCTAAGTACTTAAATCTATCTACCTATACAATATTTAAATCTATCACTCACTTAATTCAGGCTTTTTCTCACTGATACTAATTTATCTAAGTAGATGAAAATCTACCACAATTCTTCATTCCGTTTGTCTTTTTGTATTCTAATAAATAAAAAAATATCATCTTCAATGAACAAATGTAACTTTGACCGTGAATTCTATTATTACACTACTATAAAACAAGAGGCATTTGTTACCTTACAGTAACTATCACTTTTATGATTTCCTCAAGATTGAAAACAATGTAAATTAAATTGATTAAATATTATGATGAATACATAAACACCTACAACTCTTGAGTGTATAAAATTGTATTATTCTAAAACGACCGCTAATCAAGAATATAAGTATACAATGCCTATGACTAATGAAGATATGACAAGACTTAAGGGTTCTGGTACCCAATGCATAAACGATATCATTGTTAAGATTACATTTTTGACAACAGTGTGATACCTAAATTAGTGTGACTTTTCCATGGATCTGTATTATTTCTAATTTCGTTGATTCCTATCGTAGAATATCTCATCTGATAAGTATTCTTTACTGTATTCCTACTGTAGTCCGCATTTTAAAAAATTCTTCAGTCCTAGGATCCAACATATTTGTGTAATAGCTTAGC
Organism: Sipha flava; assembly: GCF_003268045.1. Lineage (NCBI taxonomy): Eukaryota > Metazoa > Arthropoda > Insecta > Hemiptera > Aphididae > Sipha > Sipha flava. Next base: position 8,554 of record NW_020272628.1, read on the forward strand.
TTCAGTAATAAGTACTATAGTTATTATGAAATAAATCAAATGTCAACAAAAATCTAAAATTATGAACAGACACTACTCACACAACGGTGAGGTGTAATGCTAGTACATTATTAATTTACTTGTTGGCACAGAAAAGATCGATTGAAAAACAAAAGTTGGATCAATTCACCTTGTGCCAAAATAAGAAAAAAAGAACTTTAAGGACAATCTGAAACATAGGGCGTAAAATGTCTTTCGTCAAATATCCTCTACACAAGGTTTACTGAAATGGGGGAGGGAGGAACGCGTTTAACAACCATAGGTTTTCATAAAACAGTTACTTACCTTAAGTAGAAAGGTCACGGGCTCCAATATTTTGACTGAGAATTGACACGTTGACACGGTGACACGAGAGCAACAGGAGTAATCCAAGGACGGCGGACGGTATGATAAAGACGAGCACGCTCTCCATGCAACAACGCGCCGTCACTAAGAAATGTACACGTGTCATTTTTGATAACAATATCAACATAATACTGGCAATGGCGCCGGAACAATTTTTGAACCGTGTAAGCTGAGATCATGGCTGAAATACAGCTACAAACACAGAGGAAGGTAAAGGAAAATGACTGTGTCCGATCACATCGGTTGTTGGTAACCAAATGATTCTTGAAATAAATTAGATTACAAATCTATTGTGGTGATAATGGATTTCTTATTCTGGAAGTTATTCTGTTTGGGTGTTTCGATTAAACATTAAATCGCATCAATTTTCTAAATAAGGGGTAATTGTCTCCATGTTATCTTATTCTTATATGCATACCTCATATAATACATAAAGTATTTACTACTACATACATAGTACATGCAAATTATTTCTAAATAAAACTATTAGTTTACTGTATGTGTATGTTAATACATAAAAACAAACAGTTTATTAAATATATTTGAGTTTTTATCTATATTCAACATAAAAATTATTATAGACGATAGCCTATGTAATTAAGTCACTGGAGCGTAAATTTTAGGAAAATGTCCAGTTGCCTCCATTGCCCCCATTGTTTCGGCTCCTATGAGTACTGGAACTGACTAACTCAGAATTGCTTTTTTCACGATTAATTTTTATAATTTTTTAAATCGTGGACCAATACAACTATTCGTATGTACTTCGTAAAAATATGTAATAAACGATTTACGGAGTATTAAACTTTGAAATGTTTATTTTTTTGTGGTAAAGTAATTAATAATTTCATTGAATATAGGTACGTATGTTTGACGGTAGGTAATACTTAGAATTGTCACAATTTCATAAAAAAAATCATCAAATAATAATAATCATCAAGTTAATTTCAACTTTTATAGTCTTTATTCTTCTCTTATAAATTTTTTTTTTTATCACATTCACAACTAACTGTACATTAATTTACCTTTTAATATAAAATAATGTCTTGTAACATTTTCAAAACAAACTATACTAATAATGTTTTACGGAATAGTTGTTCGTCGGTGTATCACAAAGATATTTTTTCATATATTTGTATAATACGGTATCAAGATATTATAAACTAAAAA
>NW_020272629.1:0-7884 GCF_003268045.1 Sipha flava
AAAAACTAAAAACCGAGTTACAATTAATCTATAGCAGAACTGAATTTAGATCCATGAGTGGAGCTGTTTCATTATTATCATTTATACAATGTGAAAACCTTACTGGTACATTAGGTGAGAGCATGAAGCTGTTAAAAATTATTATTACAATACCAATGTCTACAGCGGAATCAGAAAGGTGTTTTTCTACATTAAAAAGAATCAAAACATTTTTACTTAATACAATGCATCAAGAAAGATTATCGGCGTTAGCAATGCTATCCATCGAAAGAAACTTTGTAATGAATATAACTGATTTCAATAATAAAGTCATTGAATAATTTGCCAATTCCAAGGAGAGAAGAATTGACTTTATATATAAAAATATTTAAATTTTTGTGTACCTACTTTTTATAATTAATTATGACACTGTTGCTTATTGTAACAATATATAGATACAATAAATTATAACAAATATGTAATATTATAATTCATAATAGATGTTTTAAAAATATGTAAAAATCCAATAAATATCATGATAATGGCATTTTGAATCTAATTTATTTGTAATTAAACTTTTGTGATTTAATTTTTGTACACCACCCACTTTGAACATCACGAGCCGCCACTGATTTGTTGTGTGTTCTCTGTTAATGGAAACGTCTTATTTATTGGCTTCTCAGAAACTGAAAATTGAGTGATATTGATAGGTATTGTAATTGTATTAGTATTAATATATATTGTATTGTATTAAATTGTACAGTAGCCATATTTACATTATGAATAAAATTACCATTTCAGAAATGTTCATCAATTACAGAAGTGGGAATTTTTGAAACATTTTTAAGATCTTTAATAGTTTCCATTGGATATATTGGTGGTTCAGGTAATGACATATTCTTTGATGAATGTTGATTATTATTTTTTTTTTTTAGAATATTTTTCTTTGGAAATTAATGTTGATGCTGCTGGTTCAGGCGAATAACGTTTAGTAGACTTTCGAATACGAGATTGATCAGGATTATAGTTTTGTACATAATCTTCACTGCCAGAATATGCTCTAGCAACATTCCTAGCTATAATCTCTTTATCTATAACATATATAACAATATATCTGAATCTTTTCATAATAATAATTGGTAATAAAAGTTAAATATAAAAAGATTATATGCCTACCTAATGGTCCAGCAATTTTCAAAGCACTGAATATATTATAATATTTAGAACATAACAGTCAAGAATCATTCTATTTATTTGATCTGATTTGAAGGTTACTTTACTTGGATTTTCTTTTTTTTGTAAAAGGAAACCAACACTCTCCCTTTTCACATAAATCTCGTGATGATATACTTTTGTACCAGTTTGAAGGAACATGTTGTACATAGTTACCTTCAAATCCATGATCTATTAATTGTAAATATTTATAATGAGATATTTTAATATTACAAATTATTTTTTTTTTTTTTATATACATACTTTATACATTTAATATTATTATTGTTGTTTTTTAAGAAGATTTGGAATGTAAAAAAGGCATAACCAGAAAAAAATCATTTTGAACTAAAGATAATAATATCTAGTACTGGCCAAAATTGTAAAGTACTTGTTTTAGATACCTTTTTTATACCGAGTAATAAAGACTTACACGGATGCTCAAAATAATCAACAATTTTTAAGTAGTTAGAAGTAGCTATATTATAGTAGTTTATTATAGTAGTTTAAGTTAGAAGAAGCTATATTTTCTATTTTAACTATATCTCCATTTTTCATTTGAACACAAATGTCCGAGAGATTTAATTTTATAATATAATTGGTAAACCTCCATCCAGTATATTGTGGGTCACTAGTAGTTGAAAGTAAAGGTTTTGTAAAACTTTTCAAACAATGAGCATTAAATAGACCTTTTTTCAAAAACTTTTCAATGTTAATATTAAGCACACGGCATTCTAGGCATCTATTTATTAATTGCTGTAATGATTTCTGACCAGATCTGATATCCTTTTTTTAATGGCTGCATGGCATTTTCAAAAGGAAAAGAAGAAAATTTATCTAATGGCCCATCTTTAAGAGCATCATCAACTAAGTGAATCAATGCATGTACATTGTAAGATACATTTGAAATCCCATATATTTCAATGAAAGAAATTACAAAATGTTAAAGAAGTTGATTGGTGTATTTTAAGTAATATGAAGTTGAGTTTTCTAAAAGTATAGTACGTATTGTACCACATAAAACTGCAAAATGCTGATAAACTTCTGTACTCACAACATTCTTAAAAACTACAATTCCAGAATATAATAAACATTGCCTTAGTTCTGTTGCCTTCCAACGATTTATATCCCTCAAAGGATGAGTTCTATTATTCTGATTAGGTTTTCTCTGAAATTCATGTGGTATATACTTTCCCGAATCATTTTTTTACTACACCAATACATACTAGATGCATGTAATCATATGGAATTGAAAAAATCATATCAAATTTTGGAATTTCTGTTAGTAAAGTTGGTCCTAGATGAAAATTCTTGTCTTAATATGATATAAATTGACTATGAGACCTTTATAGAGCTTCTAAGTCAGGAAAACAAGTACGATTATTGCACCATATTCCATTTGTAATACATCGAGTACATGAATTGAACCCTGTATGACCTTTGGAATTAAGAACGAATGACTTTGCTGGGGTATCGTAAATTAGAGCATGTAGTACTATGGTAATATGCTTTTCTTTATAAGCAATTCCATGGAGATAAAAAAGTTTCAATTCTTTTACAAAATCAAACAGAAACTCATTTGAATCATGAGGTTTAGTTTTTCCGAGAAATGCCCCGATTAAAAATACCAATGGTCTAGATTTATTTAAATTTGAAAAAAAAACCCAGAATAGGCCATAGCTGATTAAAGGGATTGTCTGTTAATGGTAAGCCATCAATACCAGCAACTAACAAAAGTTCAGAAGGAAGATTAGGCTCTGTTTCTATTAGAGTTTTTACTTCATTTTCAATCCCAAAATGGTCATAAATTCCCCCTTTGATATATTTTACTTAGGCAGAAGTAGATGTTTTTAACAAAGTACGAGCATCTTTTGGAAGATCTTTCATCTCAGGGTACATCCTTAAACATTTAAGTAAGTCGCTCAATGCTTTATGTGTTATCTTATGACGTAGGGCCCATTCAGCTATAACAACGTTTATGTTGAGTACTTCTTCTTCAATAAAACTATTAGAATTATTAGATTCAGCATCACTATCTTCATTATAAGATGTAGTATCAAATCAATTTTGGTTACATTTAGTTACAAAAGTATTATCAGGGGTAATAAAATTTGTTTCTATGTTATTAAATTGTTTTATTTCAGTTGAGTTAATTTCTTCTTCGGAACTAGAAGTATCGAAAGTAGCGAAAGTATCTTTTCGTGTAAGAACATCTAGATGTTTTTTTTCTAATGTTTTTAACCTCTTCATTAAACTTTTTGTTAAGTGCCATATATCAAACTCATGTTCAATCTCAGGTTGCTGTGTTCGTAAATAATACCGTATACCTTTATGCCTATCGGATAAAAATAATTTAATTTTCATATTTTCTTCGTTAGTTAAATTTTCTAATAATAATTCACACGCTTTTCTTTCGAGATCACCTTGAAACATACCTTTTTGTACGAGTTTAAAATCAATTATTTTACTTGTGTGTAGATCCATAATTGAATACGTGCAATATTTTGCGCTAAATCCAGGCGAATCAAACTGTCCATCACCCGATAACCAAATATCAGAAGTTTTTAGTAATTCTAAGTTTTTTTTTCTATGGTCATCCCAAATTTCACAAATAACCCGACCCGCATAATATTTTATTATTTTGTCATAAACTGGCCGAGAAAAAAACAATAAGTTAAGCGACTGACAAAATGCCGTCATTTGGGTAAAAAGTAACCCGATAACATAAGTGCTGAACCAATTAAAATATTACCTTGAGGACGACGTCCTATTTTTTTTTGCGATGACCATTGTAATTTATGACCTTTATTACTGACTGTTGTAATAGACAGTAAAGCACCTTGTGTAAAATATGTTTTTGATATTATTTTACTGCTACATTGACGACAATGAATAAAAAGTTCAGATAAACAATCCCAAAAAACTATAAAACTTGCATTACTATCTACCTTTTCTAGTGAATGTGTTTTAGCGCTAAGATAATCGAGCTGCACTTCATCTTCTCCATAAGTTGTTTCTGATTCGTCATCTGTAGAGCTAATATCAGATGGAAAATCGAATGATTCGGTAGCATCAGTATTTGTTTCATTATTCATATCACACTGTATACCTTTATCGTTCTTATTTTCGACATTTGAATTAATCAGAAACTCTTCACTATTTTGTTCTTGACAATTATTCTTACATATGATATTAGTTGATGTTGATGGTTGTAATTTTACTTTTTTTGGTGTACTTGTTCTCTATAATTGTCTTCGTACAGTTTTCGGCGTAATTTTCTCGTCGTCAAAACGTACAGTAGGAGTAGCATCAACATTTAAACGTATTCGAATATTTTCATTCGGCATCAACTGTTTTCGGAGCAAATCAGATTGATTCATATCTTCAGTTCTAAAATGTTTAGAACATATTCTGGTACCTGAAGAAGGTACAAAATTCTTTCTTTTACAAAAAGATACCCACTTTTTAAATGTACCTGGGTGTTTATCTTTTCTTGGGAAAGAGAAAAATTGTACATTTTTACCAGAATATGACGAACAACCATAAACACAACACAGAGTCATATTTTTAATTTTTGTTTATTTTTGATATTTATTGTTACACTTTTATAATTTTTTATAAAGTATAGGTACATTTATACAACACTACAAATAAAAGAAAAACGAAAACGTTTTTAAAAACGGAACTGCTTTATAAAACACATCGCGACGACCATTATCATAGATCACGTAATACTGATTTATAAAATAATAAATAATCTGAAAGACTGAATTATCATGATTGCGTGTTATAGAAAAATAATATTTATAACATTGGTCTGAGAGTGGGAACTGGGAATAAAATTTATCAACGATTACAATAATTAAGTATAGACTGTTGAACAGTATCAAATTTGTGACTATTTCACTACAATTATTGTTATTGTTATAGTTAATTATATAATATTATAACATTAAGTTAAATAGAAAATTATAATCGTTAAAAATATCTCTAAGACTAAGCCCGGTATATTGAATATTACATTCATAATATTGGGTAAATAAAGTTGAAGACGTAATATTTACATGTATAAACGCCCGGAGAATAGATTCTATGACGTCACACGTCAACTTCAAATGCCTGTATATCGCCAATGAAAAGTCGTAAACATTTTTAGTTTGGACCATAATTTTTTTAACACGGAGTATTATGTTTTTTGAGTATAAAATAAATTAAAATTTTTTTCTTTCATGGTCCTTTAACATAAAATGTTTTGGTCGAAATATATTTATTTTTGCAATGTTTATTAGTTATATTGTTATATTATTATATTTTTAGTATATTTATATAAAGAATGATATTTTAGTATAGTTTAGAGTAGAGTTATAAATGTGACCTTTAATATAGAGGCAGAGGGAATGTAATGCATTGTTGACAAAAATCCATAGATAGACCCTGCGCGATCGTATGCTTGCACAACGTCGTAATCATGATATCGTCAACGATAAATAACCCACGTATGGATTCTATTAATATTAAAATATATGTGAAACGTTAACTACATTAACCATTGTCATTGTGTTGTGTATGTGTATACTGTACCTACATATATTTACAATTGCGTTGCGAATGTATATATAATAATTATTTATTTATCATTTAAATTATTGTATATTAAATATATTATAAAAGTCATTATTATAATATAATTTTATTGTAATTATTATTTATTATAATACTTAATAATAGAAGTTATGAGAAATAAATCATATCATTTTGTTTAATCTTTTCTTACTTAGTAATTGAACTAACATTTACGTCTAATTGAGGTTAATTAATTCCTCAAAATTAAATTTAAATGATTTAATAATATCTACAAACCTACGGATACAAAAATAATAAATAAAATTTCATAATAATTCATAAAATTCTAGTATGATTGGTGAAAAATTCAATAATTTTAATCGAAACTTTGACTGGTTTCCATTTAGTCAGATTTGATTTTACAGCTATGGTAAAAAGGACCAAATCGACTTAAAAAAATTCGGTCTATCCGAATTTGCTATTCAAAACACCTGTTGCCATTTAAAAAAATGCAAGTTGTATTGCGCATGCGCACACGAAAAGATCTAAAAATGTTCTCGATATCGCAATCAATGCTCAACAGCGTCTTACAATATTCCCTGCTTTTTAGATTATTTAAACGAATCTTCTTAATAATTTTTAAAAGTATTTCACTAGTATCTATTAGATACTTTAATACTATGCATTTGAGTATTTCTTTATATTTTAGAATTTAATGAGTTATGAAAACTAGATTATCTGGATTTCTAAATATAATATATCCAGAAATATCTATGTAAAACTTTAGAAATATAAAAATGTTCAATGATATGTACCTTAATAAAAACTCAGAAAAAGCTTCAGAACATGGGTAGTTATTATGTAAAATGTCTAAAATGAAAGTTCTAATATTATACAGTGATTTTTTTTATCGTGAACCAGTTAATATCTCGGGAAGTATTAGGAATTTTAAAATAATTTTTTTTTAAACTTTCTAGGTTTTAATATTTTACACCATGTTAACCCTTTCAGACCTGAGTTTTTTTTATTCAGAAAAAAAAAATTTTTTTTTCATCAATTGTATAAATAGGTTAAAAAAATAATGTTCACCAATTTTTAGGTGGTTTTAATTTTTTTTACCAAGAAAACAAGTAGGGTCACATAAGTGACCCATCGGCTTGTACGGAATAAAATTTCGTATACAAATGTTGCAGGTACATTATTTTTATTTTATTATATTTATTGAAAAATCGATTATTCTTTTTTGATAGCTGCAACTTAACATTCTTAATTCTAATAAAATAAATAAAAACTATTTAAATAATTAACAGTAAAAAACCAATTTTCAAAACCTTAATATAAAAATAATAAAATAAACATAAAACTTTTATAATTTAAATAAAATCCTCTTCTTGAGTAATTTGAATGTATATATTCGTCTTTACTTCATAATATGAAAATCAGCAAAACAATTTCTTCCTGAAGCCAAACACAAATGTACTTTACATTTTTCGCAAAAAATGTGTGTTCGATGTTTTCGTGAACATTTTGGATGCTTGCATTTAGTAGGATTTTTCAATTTATCAACACCAGGCAAATGATCTATTGTGTCGTATCTAACTGCATCGGGAGGTATAGGACTGTCAGTTCTTAATTTTTTATTTGCTTGTGGTGACATTTGTGAGCATACATTTTCAAAATTCAATGAACATCTTGTATTCCTATCTGTAGAAATATTACTAGGTCTGCCTTTTCTTTTTGGAGTTATTATTTTACGGCAATTTATTATTTCATTAGCTAACTGTAACCGAAAATGTAACAAATCTAAGATTTTATTTTTTTGGATGTTTAAATATTTTGCATCTTTTATATATTGAGTCCAACAGTTAGCCACTACCAAATCAAAAGCATGTACTATGAGCCGTAATGTCCATTTTTTTGATTTTATAAATGTTCTATATGTACTTATAAGTTATAAGTTGATCGATTTTATCAACGCCACCCATTGATTTATTATACAAAGTTATAATTTCCGGTCTTTCTATTTTAACATATGATTTATTTTTTTTGTCCCAACGTTTTATAATTTCAACTTCTTCAGATGTCTTCTTCTTCTTGTCGTATCGGTCTTCATATTCCCTTCGCTCCCCA
>NW_020272630.1:0-1510 GCF_003268045.1 Sipha flava
TATTGAAGCTCAAGAAGGTGAGCCATTTAAACTTGCTTGCCATCCTCCTACTGGATGGCCCAAACCTAAAGTATATTGGCTTATACAGGTAAATTTATAAACTATCTGATTTATGTAAAATGTATGTTTAAAAATTCATTATAAAAATATAATAGAATTCAAATGGTGGTATTCAAAGTATTAACAATAGTAGAATGACACTAGATCCTGAAGGTAATCTATGGTTTTCTAATGTGACTCGATATGACGCTAGTAGTGGCTTTACCTATTCATGTGCAGCATCATCATTCTTCAGGTATGGTAAAATTTTATTTTGAAATTATTGATTTCAGTAAATTGTATGTTATTATATTTATTTTAGGAGTGAATATAAATTAGGTAACCATGTGGAATTGAATGTAATTCAAACTGCAGGGACAGCCTTACAAAATAAATATCCTCCTACTCAACAATATGTCACTAGAAGAAATGAAATAGCGTTATTGAATAAAAGAGTTGAGTTGTATTGTATTTATGGTGGAACGTGAGTAATATAATAATTATCATATTAAAAAGGTTATTTTTATTTATTTATTTTTTTATTATTATTAAGTCCATTACCTGAAACAGTTTGGCTTAAAGATGGTAAACCTATACAATCCAATGAACGAGTTAGCCAAGGAAATTATGGTAAAAGTTTACTTATTCAAAGAGTCAAATTTGAAGATAAAGGAAAGTATACATGTGAAGTTAGCAATGGTGTTGGATCACCTCAATCATACAACATTGAACTTGATGTTATGGGTATAGTATAATATATTAAGTTATATATTAGTGATGGTGTGTATACTAAATTCAAATTAATTAACAGCTGTGCCATTTTTCACCATCACTCCACAAATTGTGGAAAAAGCTGAAGGAGAAACTGCCGTTATTAATTGTGAAGCAAGTGGTAATCCAGAACCTACAATCAAATGGATTCATAATGGTAAACCGTTAAGTGAAGCATCATTCAATTCTAGGCGCTCAGTTACCTCAAATTCAATCACAATTACATCATTGATTAAAAATGATACTGGCAATTATGGTTGTAATGCTACCAATAGTCTTGGATATGTTTACAAAGATGTTTATATTAATGTTTTGGGTAAGTTTTAAGGTATTATTTAACTATATTATTGGAGACAGATTGGTAAGGAAGTATAAAAAAGTTGCCTAAGCGCACTATCATTGTTTTAAACCTTAAAGTGAACATTTTTTTTCTCTCTCTTTCTCTCTCTCTCATTAAAAAAAATTAATTGTCCAAAGAAAAACACTGCTCCTTGCTGTATCAAAGTAATAAAAAAACAACTGTTTAGTGAAATTTAACTAGTTAAAAACAGTTAAAAGTTAAAAACTTTTCTATTTATGTTAATAATTATTTAGCGTTGGCTCCTGAAATCACTGAACCTCCTCATAATGTGGAAACTGTTGATGGTCGGCCTGTTAACCTTGAGTGTAAACATTCTGGTGTTCCAAAGCCAGATGTTAA
>NW_020272630.1:1520-12134 GCF_003268045.1 Sipha flava
ACCACAGTTACTAGGGATCACTTGTAATAAAAAAGATACAGCTGTAAAGTGGCAACCAAAAGGAGATAATCGTTCACCTATTTTACGTTACATTATTGAATACAATACCACCTTTGCTTCTGATAGTTGGTCAGTTGCATCAGATAACGTTCCTGCATCTGATCAAACGTACATTGTTTCAATGACACCATGGGCAAATTTTACATTTCGAGTAATTGCCGTTAACAAAATTGGTAGATCACAACCATCATTACATTCAGCGGTTTGCACAACACAACCTGATGTACCATACAAGAATCCAGAAAACGTTGAGGCTGCTGGTACAGAACCTTCTAACCTTGTTATTAGCTGGACGGTGAGTGTTATTATAAATTAAAATCCATTTTACTATGATCTCACTATTTCACAAAAAAAAAAAAATTATAATGAAAAAATGTTAATGCTTTTAGCCAATGCCCAAAATTGAACACAATGGTCCTGGCTTAAAATATAGAGTTTACTGGAAGCAAGATATACCTGGCCAAGCTTGGAATTCTGAAGAGATAACAGATTATACTGTAGACAAATTAGTTATTAATAATCAACCAACATATCAGCGTTATAAAGTAAAAGTAGTTGCATCAAATGAAAAAGGTGAATCAAATGTACCCCACAAAGAAGTTATTGGATATTCAGGAGAAGATGGTAAATTGAAAAATTAAATTAATTGATCATTGAAATTAAAATTTTAAAATATTTTAGTTCCTGTTGAGGCACCTCAAAACTTGACAGTATTAAATGTTACTGGAAGTAGGAGTGCAATATTGAGTTGGCAACCAGTTTTACCTGAATCGGTTAAAGGCAACTTTAAAGGCTACAAGGTAAATACATTTTTAAATTATATGTCTAATTTGTGAATATTAGTTAAAATATGCAATATTGTTTGGTATAGATTCAATTTTGGACTGAAAAAGATGATAAAAATGTAATCGAAGAGCAAGTTGGTCCAGAAAAAATTACAGTTGAAATAACAAAATTTTTACCTAATGTTAAACATTATGTGCGTATTCTTGCATACAATAGTCGTTTCCATGGACCGCATAGTCAAATAGTATCTTTTGTTACACCTGAAGGAGGTAAATTGAAATATTTATGTTAATGAGTAAACTAATATATTTAATATATTTATTTTAAATCATTCACCCCTACAGATTTTCTTTTATTATGTACTGTATAGTTAATAAACAGAAAAATTTTCATTATTTAAGTTAGTTGCTTAAAATAAATGTAGAAATCTGAATTGTTGAATGATTTTTATTTTTCAACTTTAGTCTGTCTATTGAGTGAATGTGCACGTTCTGCACCTGTAGAATGACAATTAAGCCATTGCTAAGATCTTGTTTCCTTCTCTTAACTACCCAATTGTTCAAAAGACAGCTAATCAATTATAATAATATGATATTTATATAATTTAGCTATGGTCGATAAACAACCTTTTGATTATTTCCTCCCTTATAGGATATTCATATGCATTTTGTGATTATTATATTTTATTATTAATCGTTAATGAAGCGATTTTATTGGGGAATTCTATGGCGGGGCATGGGCTGGAAATGCACAAGAATCAACTAATTTTGATTGTGCCACTGTGTGTTCTCTTGCTGGACAGAGTATGTTGGTTAACAATTTTTGTTGGAATTCTCTTCTTTAGACTATTGCTCTTTTTTCTTTGAGTACTTAACCATTTTTGACTAATTTTATACATTCATATATTGCAACATTTCATACATATATTTTAATGTTTATATTTATTTTTAATTAAAACTGAATGATATTAATTATTAATATAAGATTCATTATCCTCATTTAAACAATTATTTAAATCTATAGGAAAATTTATGATTTGAACTAGAAATTTAATTTTAATATTTATAATAATGATTTTCTGTTTTTTATTTTTTGATTCATTATGTATTAGTCTTCATAGTAGATTATAAATAAAACTAAAAAAATTATTGTGATTAATGAAAATATTTATTGTAGTTCCAGGTCCAGTCCATGGAGTTGAAGCTGAACAATGGGGTTCATCTGCAATTTTATTGAGTTGGCAGCCTCCTGAAGAAACAAATGGGGAATTAACAGGTTATGAGATTTCATATGAGCCTATGACTCAACAAGGAGTTGGTGAAAAAACTCAACGTCCAGCTATTACAGATCCTAATCAGACTACTGCTAAATTGGCTTCTTTAAAACCAGCTACTAATTATCGAATCTATATTAAAGCAACCACTAAAGCTGGTGTTGGTGAAGCGTATGTATACATATTTTTATTTTTTTTTTTTTTTTATTGTATTGTAAATTTACTACGGAAATTATTTTAAATTATTTTTTCTTAATAGATATTTTATTGAACAACAAACCAAATCACCTTTGCCAGAGGGAACTGAATTAGATAAGCCAGAGTTTACTTATGATCATAGACCTAATAGTAATGCTTTTGATACAGTTCGAATTTTATGGACACCTAAACTTGATGGCAATCCAGGTTCACACTTCTTTGTAAAATACAAGTAATAATTATTAGCTTATAATTAAATATTAATTTATATATATTGAATTTCCATTGAATTATTTGAATTATTATTATTAGGCTCAAAGGTGATAATTTATATGAGAAAACTAATCCAGAGCTTGACAAAAACTATATTGATGTAAAGGGTTTGAAACCAGAAGAAGTATATGAATTTATTGTGGTTGCTGTCGATGGTGATACTATGAAAGATTCAGACATAGTTGAAATTGAAGCATCGAGCACTGGTATTTTATCTAATTTGATTATTGGCTTGTTCCAACACGTGGTCAAACTATCATAGAACTGATGAGAGCATACGCAGTATATTTTTTGCGTTCCAATCACCCTAAACGCAAACTCAAATTATTTGACGCTTGTTCCAACACGTCATTAGACTAGTTCTAAGATTGGTTGTGGACTATCAAAACAGTCTGCTAATTCCGGCAGGGACTAATAGTCAGAGAAACTATTATCACATTTATTACTCATTTTATCAATTTTTTCGCGTTTGAATTTTCATTTAACATTTATCAACAATTTTTTTGTTTCACGACATAAATATAATATTTATACAAATACATATTATTAACATCTAAACTGTGTATTTAAAATATTTAAAATAGAAAGTATATACATATTATAAATTTTTTTTATTTAAGTCGCAATTTAATTTTACTAATTTATTATCAATCTCATATCTTATCATTGAAAATCCAAAAAGTGTTCCAACAGAGCTCAGAGTCCGTAATCAATGCACATTTACGCATGCGCAGTAAATTAATCACGGATTAGTTGGCAACTAATTCCAAATTCCATGTTGGAACAAACTTATTGACTATTTATTTATTGTATTAAACATGAAGATCATAGGACTAAAATTTTTTTTACTAAATTAGCATTTATAAAGCTTTCATTAATGACATAATTAACTATTGTCTGAAATAATACTATAATATATACATCAGTTGTATCTAACACATTAAATATGTCTAGTTCACAAAGATATCTAGGGAGCTGCTACACATTCTTCAAAAATTATAATTATAGACTAATATTTAAGTTTTTTTATTTTTCAGATCCATTAATTAGAAGAAGTGAAAACATGGCTACGTCTGGCTGGTTTATTGCAATGCTCCTTGCTTTATTATTCCTCATAATTTTATTGATTCTGGTATGTATTGTGAAACGTAATAGAGGAGGAAAGTATGTAGTTCATGAATCAGAAGCTGCTCGTGGTCGACATGATTATCCTGACGAACCTCATTTCCATGAATATTCACAGCCGTAACTAATTTTTTTACAAAATATTAAAATTAATAGAAATATATTGTTGTGATATTTATTATTACTATTTAGACTTGGTGGTGCAAAAAGATTAGGAAGTGAAAAACAATCACCAGAAAGTGATACAGATTCAATGGCAGAGTATGGTGAAGGTGATACAGGTAAATATAATTTTGATTTTATTTGCATCATATTTTATTCATAATGAGACTTTTTTACTGTTTGGTTGTTGCACATAAAAGTACCTTTTTTATTATGTAGTTAACTATTAGTATCGAAGCTTTAAACCTGAATTATTTTATTCTGGTATTTAGTTTCTGGTTTAGGATTTTAAATATATTAAGTTATTGATAGCATTCTTTCAAATATTTTAGATATATAATATCATTGATTATATGTACTTGATTACATAGTATATATAATCAATTATAATATATAAGTATGTGCGATTCTGTTTTTAGTTAATTAAGATATTCTAGCCTAGACCATTCTTTATCTTTTTATTTTTTAAATCGCTTAAATAGATCATATTTTTCAGTATTGATATACTATAATATTTTTATAATAAAAATAAAATCATAAATGATTTTCTTTTAATAACAAATACATATTTTATACAACTAAAAATTAAATTTTTGAATCTAGTTTAGGTTAACATTATTTTAGGATTGAATAGTTAATATGTGTTTAAAGCACCGATATGTACTGGGTCTAAACAACTTCATTTTTTTATGCACGTAATATTGTTTTATTTAGTTTTGTTTTACATGGTGTATAATTATTTTTTAATGCCCTAAAAGTAAATTTGTTTGTGTATACATTCATAAAAATAAGATACTTATGCATATTTTTAAGTGTTAAGTTTTTTAAAGTCTGATATATTTCCATTTTTTTTTTTTTTTTTATAAGATGTTTAAGAATATTTATTTTATATAATTGCACATGTTTTATATTTACTGTTGAATTTCATGCATGTTAGTTATTATTTTGTTTTCTCTCTATTTCACTTGTAGAAGGAATGAATGAAGATGGTTCTTTCATTGGCTTGTATGGTAAAAAAAGACAAGGTGAAACCACTTCTGCCGGTTTTGCCACACTTGTCTAATTTTGTGAGTACGTCACGATTACAAAAGTAAATTAACTAATTTTTAAAATTGTTTTTCATTGTACAGCTCAGTTTACTGAAGATGGATCTTTCATTGGTCAGTATGGCACAGCAAGAAAAAATCGCCAACATCCACCTCAACAACAATCTCCAGTTCAAGTTGTTACTGGTTCATCCTCTGCTGCCACCTATGTATAATTAATAATTACCAACAAATATTTATAACTTATATACTCGTTTTACTAGGCTATACATAAAATATTTTTATGCATTTTATAAACAAAATCCCTGTCCTAAAATCAAAGCTATTCATGTCAGTATTATTTTTCCTTATTTTAGCAATGCTAAATAATACTAAAAAACTATTGCAGGATGCTATTACTGTCTTTTGTTGTAACTACTGGTTGTATTTTTGTAACGTATCTATTAATATCATATTAGTATTTCCTTATCTGTGATAAAACCTTTTAAAATTTGTGAACATAATTTCAATAGACTTACAATTATTAAATTTCAGTTGGAAAATTTAAGTAACAATGCATTTAAAATAATTATATTATAATGAATTTTTAAATTTCGTGTATATAACTATATATATATAACAATTATTTCTTAGTCATTACAACTTTTTATTTTATCCTTTGCTACATTCTTTGGATTGTTTATCGTTGTTGTGATTTTCCTGTTAATTTGGTATTTATTTAAACATTCACGCTATGCCTGCGCTTCATTTGAATCTTTTTAAATATTTGTTATGTTATATATATATATTCTAATAATTTTATATGTTTAGTATGTATTATTATTTTGTAATCAGTATTACTCATTAACAGTAACTTATTTTTTATTATTACTCTCAAATTCATAATGAAGGTAACTAGGAATCACATTATTTAAAAGTGACTACATTTCATGACAATATTAATATAAAAAATATATATACATTTATTTTATTTTTATAAATTTAAATTCAATTTTTTTTAGTACAACCAATTTATTAAAATATATTTTTGATCAAATTTTTATCCTCACCTTTCACTGCCCACTATTGAATATTCCTTGTTATTATATTTGTATGATCAATTTTTTTTTTATGAGCATTTATGTAACACATGCATTCCATTGATTTAAATAGATTTTAATTAACTACATGTTCAAAAATTGTATTTTTATTTAAGTACCTAATGTTATAATGTGACATGTCTATTCTGCCTTATAGATATTGTTTAACAATGACACTTAATATTTTTAGTATCTCACATTATAATAAAACTAATGCACCAGTATTAGTCTGTAGTTAATTTAGATATAAGATATATATATATTTTTTTTTTTTTTTTTATATATATATATAAACTTTAACACAGGCCCTTTGATTTAAATTTCATTTAATTTATGTATTATTTTTAATCACATCAGATTGTTATTTTATGAAATCAGTGGTTTTCAACCTTTGTATAAATATCACTATCTTCACATAATTTTTATAGCACTCCAATTTTTAAGTTAAATATATACTTAATTTAATTTTCTTTAAGTAAAAAATTGAATTAAAATTATAACCAAGTTTTCTATGTGTATCTATTTATATTTAAATTAATTAATTTATGATAAATACTATTGCTATTATTGAGTGATATTAAAAAGAAAATGTCAACACATCGCAAAACTTATTTACTTTAATGTATCGTAGCATACAAATTAAAAACCACTGTTTTGAGTTAATTTATTTTACACACTTACAGTATTAATCTAAATTATAATTTTGTATTTTTAATAAACTAGTAGTACATGCTGATATACCTAATGGTAAAAGTATAATGCATTTATTTTTTCTAATTATAATAAACAATACAGTAAAATATTTTCATGAAAACTAATTTTCCTAAGATTTTATATAAATAAGTTTCTAAGTTTACCTTAAAATAGTCATTAATCTAATTCTTGAAAGCAAAAAAATTTGCTCAAAGAATTTTCTGAGTATCCAGAGATTTAGTTTACCTTAATAATAGTTGACTAGTGAAAGTAGTTAAAACCTCAGGTCTCTGGTGAAAAAATTTGGGCGGAAGTAATGCGAAAACGGTTCCCAACCAGGTCATGATTCAAAAGAAAAAAAAAAGATGCAAAAAGCTCTTATAAGTAAAATATAATGATTATATTTTACAAAATTGACTATTATATTACTGAGAATCTCACAATAAAAATTTAACAAATATAGTTTATTGGTCATTTTCTCAATGTATATATATATATAAATAATAATAAATAATAAATAAATGTATATATATATATAAATGAGTCCTCTAAAAAATTACTTTACTTAAAAAATCTTTTAGTAAATTTTTTTTTTATCACATATATTTATAACCAAAATTTATGTTAGGAAAAAACAATGATTTGTTGTGATGAAACAATAAAGATAGTAAATTACATATATTAGAAGATTATAATAGATACTACCAATTATAATTTTAGTATAAATACAGAACTTAAATAATAATTGTTATATAACTTTGCGAGATTTCGTCGTCGCAAATTTTTCAACAACTTGTGAAAAATCCAATAATCGTAGTAATTCAATTTAACAGCGCAAATGCTGATAATTAACTTTGTGTCATTGAAGTTCGTAGTTAGTTTTTTATTAATTTAATTTTTGAAAATGATCGTTCCCCGCTACAATTGGACACCATCAAAACTAAATATATATGCAGCAAGCACTACTCTACATTAAGAAATTTATACTGCTAATTATTTTCCTCAATAATCCTATGTAAAAACATTTACCATTGCTCATTATCCTTACGCATTTCTATATATATTTTGATAAAGAAGCTCTATCAATTCATTACCAAGTGAAGATTCTAAATCATTGGGATAAATGCCAACAAAGTAATTTGCAGCGGATTGTAGCTCAGAAGTTTCTAGTTTTTCTAGTATATCGTATATTTGTGTATCTGTCTCACTCAATGACTGTAATTAGGGTTGTAAATTTGAAATATTTTAAAACATTATTTTTTACGTTTGTGATAGTGACTGTCTAATGTCATTTAATCAGTTGATATTGTCTGATATAATTTCGGTACAATGTTGGGGTTTCCCATTTAACGTGGTATAGTCCAGTGTTTCCCAACTGGTGTTCCGCGGAACCTAAGGGTTCCGTGAGCTTGCGCGAAGGGTTCCGTTAGAAATTTAAGAAAATATAAATTAATTAGCAATATTTTGATTTGGACTATGATTTGAACATAGAACTCAACATAGAACTGGAATTGACACATTTCCCGATATGAGGTGCATAGTTTGTAGCTTTTCGGCGTATACAAAGACAAAGAATAAGTTTCGAAATCAACTGAACGCGGCTTCAGACTTACGAATTTCACTTTCAGGAATAACTCCAGATTTAAAAACAGTTATGAAAAAATCTATGAAAATATTCCAATCTTCTCATTGAATCTATCTTAGAGGTAATGAGAAACAAATATTAAATTTTAAGCTTTAACTATAAACTAATATGGTGTTAATTGTTAATTTACGAGTATCAGGGCCGGCGTTAGGGGGAGGCGAAACGGGCATTTGTCCAGGGCCTCGCACTTAAAATTTGAATTGAAAAATATTTTGTACGGAAATCTCATAAAATAAAACGTGAAATGTGCAGATCGCCTTTCTAAAGAAATCCGTTGGCGTGTAAAAAAAACCAATTAACAAACAAAACAACATTATTATATTTCATAAGTCATGTATACCAACGACGACACCCGTACGGCACGCCGCTCAGGGATACATAGGACATTTATTTTATCGCATTTCTTAAATTTAATCAATCATTACCCGATATCGCGTATATTACATGTTATCCACTATAGGTGACCATTGTTGTGGGTAAAATAAGTTTAGCCCAGGGCCTCGCAAAAGGTAGCGCAGGCCCTGACGAGTATATAAGCTATTTTTTATTTATATTTAGTACAATTAATAATACAAAAAGTATTATATTTTTACTGAAATGAAACAAAATTTTTATTTTTCACTCAAATTATATGTTTCATGAAATTTTACAACCCTAAGTGTAATCATAATAATTAGTGATAAACTATGATATACAGTATAACAATATAAGTATAAATGTAAATGCCCATATATGTATGAATCTTGATTAATCGTAATCAAAGTTACAAAATTAAGTTACCGATTGTTATAAACTGAGAGTGCTGCCGGACACTTAAACTAGCGGTATTCCCTAGTCGATAAGAACGCGACCAGAATTTAATCAACAAATACGCGCAAAATATGGTCCTACAACACTGGCTAAAATATCGGAGGATAATAGACATAATTTTAGTCAAAAATAATGTGGAGGAAAATGGAAACCAACTTTTTTTTTTTTTTTTTGGAGGAAAATGGACATTGGAGGATAACGGTCAGTGGCGTATATAGGAGGGTTTTGGGGGTTCAACCCCCCTCCGAAATTTATGGTTAGTACGACCCACGTGTGCATTTCTTTAATCTATGTATTAATTAAAACCAAACTGTCTAGTATGGGGAAAAAATGCTCTCTCCTAATTTTTAAGCAAATTATACGCCCAATTCTTATCTACGCTTGCCTGGTATGGGGTTATTGTTCATCCTCGCACATCAAAAAAATGCAAATTTTCCAAAACAAAGTCCTCAGAATAATTGCAAATGTTCCGTGGTTTGTCAGAAATCCAAATCTGCTATTGATATTTTAAATAAACTATCCGTTGATTTTTTTCCAAATATATGGTGCTTAATGTCAATATTAGTAACTTTACCAATCTCAACAGCGTCTTCAGGAAGATCGTTTTCGATATTGAAAAGATTGAAGTCGTGCTTGAGAAATAGTACAAGTGAAAATCGACTAACAGGATTAGCTCTTATGTCAATTCATCGAAGTATTTCAATAAACACTGAAGAAGTGATAAATAATTTTGCAAATCTACCTCGAAAATTAGACTTAGTACTGTAATTAAATTTATGTATTCTAATTTTCATAGTTATTAAAAATAAGTTAATTTATAACCTTCATTTTGTATATATTTTTTCATACCCCCCCCCCCCCCGAAATTAATTCCTATATACGCCACTGACCATACGTGTAACCTACGAAAAGCCACGATCACCGATAACCATGCGTTGTAATAGCACCGGTATAGTTTCTATCGAGGAGGGGGGAAGCTCGCGCACGCACGAGCATGTCACCAATCTATAATCGCGCGCGGCACCGCTCACGAACGGCAATTGCTTGTTGGTAAAAAGCATGTACTTTTTGTCCATCATACCGATTAAACTACGAATGCGATAAGAAATCTGAAAGCAGATTTGAATTGGCTATGAAGTTTTCTTGAGGACGGTCATCCCACTTTTTGGATTTTTTTCTCAGATACAATATTTTTACTGTTTAGTAATTCTAAAATGTTTAGTTTTAAAATCATACTTAAGTGGAATATGAAAGTCAAAATTTAAAAAAAATGCTCTGACCGATCTCAAGTAAACTTCATAACAAATTTAAATATGTTTTCAGATTTTTTATCGCACACGTAGTTTTGTTACTACAAAGGACAAAAGTTAGGCATGTTTTCGTTAAAAAATCGAACGGTATCGAATCTCCCTAACAACCAAATAACTAATGTTTAATTTTGTTAAAAATTTAATTTTTGGGCGC
>NW_020272631.1:0-4201 GCF_003268045.1 Sipha flava
GTCCATTTGATTAGGACATTTGTATATTAAATACCACCGGGATTTTTGAAGAATTGTTCTACATTGAATATACCAAGTGGTTCTTTAAAATTTTCCGAAAATTTCCATCATTTTATTTTGGTTCCAAATTTTCTTCTTCAAATACCAGAATCTCCGTGGATTCTAATTGAAATGTTCTGTTGAATACATAAAACTATAGCTTCTAATACTGGAATAATATTTTTCTATTTTTTATCACTTGTATTTCATGACTAGTATATAATTTGTTATCAATGAATAATGATGGATTTTTTATATATTTAGGAATTAATCAGTGTCTAATAAACAATATAAATGATATTGTAAACGGAAATGACTTTTATAAGTTTCAATATTATGTTTCTAATATCGAAATGTATTTTTAAGAGCATCAAATAATTGGGAACTGTTACTTGCTTCGTTATTAGCAAATGTAACGCAAAATTTACAGCACGCCCCATCAAACTTCGACGAATAGGCTAGCCAATTAAATTTGGACAACTATGAGTTTTGAAAATTTTAATTCTATTTAAACTTAACAGTATAATAATAGTTATTTACTAGAAGTTGAAAATTGATTTCGGGTATCTAAATTTGTTGAAGAATTTCTTCAATTTCGTGATGCTTGGTTCGTAATACAAGCATATATAATGTATATTTTCATTTACCCTATTATCAGTACATTTATTTGGCTCATCAAATTTGGGCGATAAAGGTCGTTTCCATGATGTATGAGGTATGAGATTAAGTAAGTAAGTATGCATAAGTCAGAGATGTAAGGTCCAACAATTTCAAAAGTTTCAAAAGTTGTTGAAATAAAAAGTGTCTATGGTGATACAAGTATATGTCTTGGCCACGGAATCAAAGACAATGTGAATAATATCACTATAATTTATCGGTATGTAATGACTATGGGTTAAAGATAGTATAATTATCATTTATTAATTATAATTTACAAATTTTTATTAATGACTATTCGATTTAAATCTTCAATGCTGTATAGTAATTAATTGAACTATTGAACTTTTATTAAAAATTTCTATTGAAAATAGTCGATTAACATCACAGAATTTAAAAATGTATGATAGTTCGGTTAGTTCAATTAATTTGAAACAGAGTATATCTTTAAATATTTTAATATTAAAAATAAACATTTTTTTTTTTTTTAATTTGCTATTGTCGAGGATATTGTAGTGTTCATCTGGACGTGTCTAATTTCGCAGCTATCTGGTATTTCTTCTGGATCTTGTAAAAGTTGTACTTCACATATAGGTCTTGAACTACGCGGATGTGATGGATTTGTTTCAGGACATAATAGGAAATTATGAGCTGTCTTACATGCAGAGTAATGAAGTTGGTCATAAGTAGTATACAATTCTTTTGTCTTACTTATTGCTAAAAAGTTATAGTTGGGTTTTATATAAAAACAATCATTTAGTTTACATATAGGTCTAGGTATAAGATGATACAAAGTTAATTCATTCTGGTAAACTTAAGGTAATATAATTATAAATACAATTTTGTTATTTGAAAAATATACTGTCAAGTCTGAAAGTCTTACTAATTCGTAAGCGTTGGTAATATCGAGTTCCATCGGTAATTCCGTACCCGTTGGTAATGAAATTTTAATATCTTTAAGTTGTTCAAATAATTCCAATGGTGAGATTAGGCTTGGGTGTAACTGTCCTATTTGTATTATTTCTATTAAAATATTAGTTTCGAAAATACATTTCGTGAGTACTTAATTCGTAAAAGTAAAATGATTTATAACTAATGATTTTTTTGGATTTTGGATTTGGATTTTGTTTTTCTAAATCTCCTACGGTATATTATAATTTTTTTAATACAAGTTAATCATGTTTTTGTTTTATTTTAATTATATTAATTTGTTGTTCTATTACTTTTAATTGGTCTGCGTTTGAACCCGTAAAATGGTTAATAATTGAATAGAATTTTCTAATACATTCGGTATTGCATAATCCGAATATTAAACATGCGGTTTTAGTTAGACTACTTATTATGTTTCTCTTGACCTTAGTTTTAAATCCTATGGACGAGAAAACGAGAGGTTTTTTCATTTTAATGTCATTAAATAGTTTTAACGTGTAAGGTAGGGAATCGCCACAGTTCTGTACATTTTGGCTAATATTTGTACAAAGTTCGTGGGTCTCGATTATAAATTGGTCTACTTTTTCCCATTGTTTATCGTAATCCTACATATTAATAAACGCAGTTAAGTCCCACTAGTTGTCATTATCTTTATAGGTCCTTGGTTCTCGTAATAAATACCCGATAGTTGTGTTAGCTTGTCGTCAGTAAATCGTTGAGTGTTCACTCCAACAAGGTAATACATAAAAGTAACAAACAGTCTGAAACAGGTTTTTAATCAAGTTGTAAATAGTCTACTAGTTTTTAAATGGATAAACGCTTTAAAATTTGGTCAAAAATGCACCGCGTTAATAGTACGTCTTTATATGTGTCCTTTGTCTAAATAAAATAAAATAAAGTTAGTATGTCGTTAGAAATTGAAAAAATAGTGATGTAATCACTATAAGTCGGTTTCAAAATATTTTTTCACGTTATTTATGTGGATTCTGTAATGCTTACGACCTTTGTTTAATTGTAATGTTCTCGTTTTCATTAACATGTGTAATTTCGTATGGTCCCGTCCAATTGCGGCTTAAGATGTTACATTTATTTTGTTCCTTAATTAATTCTTTGTCCCCTGCGTGTAATGTAATAGGGTTACTTGTCCTATCATAAAAACTTTTGTTTTTTTCTTTTTTCATTATTTATTTACTTCTAGCGGCTTCTTGAGTTTCTCGCATAATACGTTTTAGATCTAGGGCATAATTTTCGTAGTTATATTGAGGTTCTGGGTCTCTAAAGAAATTGGCGGATATATTTGGTTGTTTCCCGAAAATAAATTCGTACGGGGTAAAACCCGTAAATGTATGTATCGTTGTGTTATACGTAAACATCGCGTAACACAGAAGAGTGTCCCAGTTATTATCTTTGTCTACAAAACTACGTAGATATGTTTTTAACGTTTTGTGTGATCGTTCGAGATATCCATTTGTTTGTGGATGCCATGGAGTAGTTTTATTTTGCCCGATGTTTAAAATCTTACATGTTTGTTTAATAAATCTGAAAGGAAATTCGTTCCTCAATCAGTTAATATGGAGGTCGGGATTCCGTATATACACACAAAAAAATTCCACAAATGCCTGGGCTACTATGGACGTGTCTGTACGGGGTAAAGCCACCGCTAAGGCGTATCTACTCAATTCATCCTGAATAGTCAGAATGAACATATTGTTTGATGGAGTACTGGGTAAAGGTTCCACTACGTCTAAACATATTCTATCAAAAGGTCTATTTGCAGTAGTCATGATAAGCATTGGTTGTTTGGTATTTTTATGTGTTTTAATTTTTTGACAAATGTCACATTGTTATATAAAATCTTTCACGTTTTCATTTAAGTCTTTCCAGTTATAATGGATCCTTAATCTTTTTATGGTACGTGCGATTCCCGAATGTCCCCCTATCATGGAATTATGATAATCCGCAATTATTTGTTGTTTCTTTTTTGCAGAGAAATCTTGTTCCCTATACACTATTATTTTAATATTAGTATTTGCAAAAATATATTTGATCACTTTCCTAGTATGTGCGAAATTCGTGATTGTAATTAAACCTTCTAATCGAATTGTGGAAAACTTGTTAATTTTGTTTTCAATACAAAATTATTTTATTTGTGTAAACACATTGAAATAAGTTAGTGCCCTTGTTTTGGCTGTTTCATCGCTTGAAAATTCAAATAATATAATCAGTTGTTCCCCTACTCTGTAGGTAATAAACTTATTTTTATCCTCAAATTTTATATTAGTTATTATTTTATCATTTAATATCTGACGTATCGCTGAATGCGAGATTATTCCGTTACTCGGTATTGGTAAAATTAATGTTTCATTGGAGTTATTGTCTTTTATACTTCCGTTAATTTCAGAAAAGTTTGGATTTAAAACCACGTGTTCCTCTAATTGTTCGAATTTAGTTAAATCATTAGTAAACGTATCCGTAATTGCTAGAGCAGTGTTCATGTTTATGCGTGACAAGCAGTCAGCATTTGAATGTTGGGTTCCCGCTCTATAAACGATTTCTTAATCATATTCCGATAGTT
>NW_020272632.1:0-9089 GCF_003268045.1 Sipha flava
TTTAGCAATATATTCAGATTCTTCTTCTAATATTTTGCTAAACATGCCATCTAATAAACTCACGAAATTAGATGAATTACAGCCTAACATATTTTTAGTCTTAAAGGCTACATTTTGGATTTCATTTGATAGTGTACGTTCATAAACACTATCAACATGAATATTAAATTTAATTGAAGTTTGTATACATCTTCTTCTCTTCTTCTTTACTTAAGGCCTTGCCTTGTCGTTGCAAATCTGGCTTTCCATTCTTCTCTATTAGAAGCCAATCTTTTCATTTCTGTATATCGACTACAATCAGCTTGTTTTATCATTTCTTCTATGTATGCTTTCCTCGGTGTGCCTCTTCCTTTATAACCGTTTATTCGTCCATCAAATATGTTTGTCATAAACAAATTATGCCGAAGTAGATGACCGAACATTTTTCCACTTCTTTCTTTTATGGTGTTTAATAAGATTCTTTTTTCTCCTACTTGGTCTAATACATCTACGTTACTTTTCCTTTTTGTCCAGCTGATTTTTAACAGTCTTCTCCATATCCACATTTCTATGGCTTCTAACTTCTTTTTGTCTTGTCCATTAATAGTCCATGTTTCACATCCGTACAATAGTACACTCCACATATAACATTTGATAAAGATTTTCCTCATATTTATATTTAGTTTTTTGTTTGTAAGTAACTGCCGTTTTTGTGTAAATGCTCTCTTTGCCATAGCTATTCTTTGTCTGATTTCTATTGAGCATTTACCATCGCTTGTAATCGTACTTCCTAGATACTTAAATTGTTGGACTTGTTCTACTAAGTGATTATTCATTTCCACTTTCACTACTGGGATTTCTTTTGCTTTAGTCACCACCATTGTTTTTGTTTTTTTCGCATTAATTTTCATTTGGTATTCCTGTAGTATTTTTGTCAGGGTGGTTAAAGATTTTCGCATGTCTTTTTCTGATTCAGATACTAAAGCAATATCGTCAGCAAATCGTATGCAGCGGATCTTTTCTCCATTTATGCTTATTCCATTAGAGTTTCTTTTATACTTGTCCATGATTTCTTCCACGAATATATTGAATAAGTAGGGAGATAAGGAACAGCCTTGTCTTACCCCTCTTTTAATTTTTGCTGTAGTACTATGTTCTCCTACCTCTATTAAGGTCTCCTGTTCTTTGTATAGTAACATTATTATTCGTCTATCCCTCCAATCTATTCGTGTTTTCATCATAGAGTTCATCAATGGTGCCCAGTTGACAGTGTCAATGGCTTTCTCTAAGTCAATGAAAGTCATAAATGTATTTCTATTTACATTTAGCCTTCTTTCCGTAAGTACCCTTATAGCTAAAATTGCTTCTCTTGTACCATTTGTATACATGAATATTATAATTTAGAAATTATCTTGTCAAAAATCGAACTGAAAAATAATGGATAATTTATAAATTTTGATGTATATTTTATAAAAAATGTTTTAGAAGTTTTTTTAAAGCGTTCTATTTCTACAAGTCCATCTTCAATCGTATTCATACGAATGCTTTTTGAAATCATTCGCCGTTTCATTTAAAAAAAAAAAAAAAATAAAAAATAAATATATTTACTTTAATACGTTATGTTAAAATTATCAGATATTTTGTATTATTATTATTCGTAAAAAATATTTTTTACATTGATGTCTTACAGTAAAATATACGTATTATATAATACATTTGATATATTTATATTAAGACTTACATTTTTTATTTTTGATGTTATAATGAGAAAACGTACAATATTTTTTAATTACAGCAATTGAGAAGACGTAGAATATTTCCAACTACGAAACCGTTTTACAATATAATGTTGAATAAATAATTACTCGTTCGCTCTAATTTATTAAACAGAAAAATGAGACTATGATTAGAAAAATATACAGAAAAACTAGATAATACTTTAAACAATTGTATGATGAAAATAATTATATTTTATATGTATGATATTATGTATTTATATTAACACTCACATTATTGCTGATGATAAATCGATTTTTTATTTTTTAACAAAAATCTTTTCGTACGTTGTAAAGTCAGATTCACACACTACGAGTGTTAACACTGAACGAGAGAACTAATAGAAATGGATATTGGTGTAAAGCTGAGTATTGTTACTTTAAAAAAAAATATGACCGTTATTTTATTTTCTTACTAAACATATACGAGTATATAAATTTACCTTATGCATTTCCAAGAACAATTATATACGACAAGACTTAATATATAATATTGTGGTAGGTCTGTGTATGTACGCATTATAAGTGGTTTTTAATGATTCCCAATCACCTCGTACCGTTTTCTAAGAAGAATAATAATTCGTCGCTTAAGAAGTAACACACTTCCAATGCACACGTCGTTAGGTGCGCACGCGTTTTTGTTGCTCTCGTGAAATGTTCAGTTTAACGTATCTAATCTTCACAGATTTTATCGAGTGTCATACCTATCGGCGCATCTTCTAAAGCGGCACAAGTTAGCATTCTCAGCTGACTTCCACCTTCCTTCCGAAGAATACAAGTAATAGAAACTTAATTTGACTATTATAATAAATAAATAAAATCCAACCGTATATACCAACAAATTTAACATTCTCCGAGGCACCGTCCACACGGTGACCTTTGGACTCAGATAAGATATACTCATTATGTCAGCTAACAATTCTACAAAACCGAAGCGAACCGTATCGCCTATACAGATAATTAACAATCAAGTAGTTAAAACTAAGCCCATAATGAATAAGAATAATAATTCTCAATCACAATCTGAAAATAAACGATCGCTTCCGCAATCGCCAAAAACTCCCACCTCTACCACCTCCGCTACCACTTCCAAGAAAACAAAATACTTTATCTCTCCTAACCGATACTCTACCCTCGCCGAGACTGACCTAGTGACGACCGACACCGCTAATGTAAACAATAATAATCAAAATGATTTTGATGCACAAAGTCAGGAGTCACATTTAATATTAAAATTACACAGAATTTGGTTTTCTTGTTCTCCTGTAAAATTGATAAAACTGAATAGGCGGTGTTACTTCTTAAGCGACGAATTTCTGAATACGTTATATATATAATATTAACAATTGTACGAAAGTAGAAGTAGTAGTATCTACTATATAAAGCTGTAAGTAGTCTCTATAATATTATCAGTTCACAGTAAGACCTGTAGTACGACGCTCTTAAGAAATATGTCAGCTTTTGAATATTCAGAATTGACTGAGGACAGTTCAAATATCAGTGATTTAAGTACAATCATAATTAATATTTATTTATTTTTTACATTTTCATTTAAACGAATCGTTAATATTTCTATCTTTTATCAAACTACATGTCTACTTTTAATAAAAATGTACATAAATCTGAACTTAATGTATATGAATAAAAAAAAATGTCTTCTTTTATGTTTATTTTAGACCAATTCAAGTATAAAAATGGATGACGAAATGAATAAGCAAAAAATTAAAAAAAAATTAAAAAGAAAAACTAAAAAAATTAAATCCGGAAAAGTATTTTTTTTTTAAAAAAAATTTGCAACAAAAATTAATTATTGAACTAATTCATATTTTTATTTTATATTTAGGTTGTATCATATAAAGAAAAACTTAATTCTATTGTAAAATCAAAAAAATATAATAATTTAACAACAGAATTTAGTGACAGTATCATAATAAGAGAAGCAGAAAAAAATTATACTATAAAATGTCCATCACCAGCTGGTCAAGACTATTGGGTGGTTCAGCATTTCAAAACTGAAAAAATTGCTAATCTTCCGTCTCAGGAAAGATGATATTAAATATGAAATCTCAAATAATTATGTATTGACCATTTTCAATTTTTTAGGTGGAAACATGCTGAATGTATAATCAAAATGAATCTGTCAGACCAGAAAAGCAACGACATAAATATTAACAACCAACTGCAAAAAACAATCGAAATAATTTTGGATCGGTTTATGGCTGACCCGAAAAAGAAAATGATGACAATTAAAAATTTAAATTGAATTTTAATTATATATTGAAATAATAAAAATATATATTTATACTTGAATATTGCTTTTAATTTTTTTTTAAAAAAGTAATTTAAATAAAATTTCATACATCGAATACTTATTTTAATATTTTTAATTATTCTATTGATATAGATCTTGCAATATTAGATTTGACAATGGTACATACTGAAACTGTTGAATTTCGCTTATTAAAGACATACATTCTAAATCTGAGTCATAACCATAATTTTGTATAAATTGATATGTAAAAGCATTTGATTGACAGCTAGCTGGAAGATTTGATATGGATTCTTTTAATATTGAATAGAACAAATTATAACAATTTTGATAGTAATTCGTTTTTTTTCTGTTTTTCTATAATATTTGAATTTGTTTTAAACTACAAAGATCAATAATACTTAATGCTAAAGTATTATTATTCAATTTTAATGTAATTGAAGAGTATTTTGCATTTATTGAATAACATAAATTGTCATTTAATTTAACTAAAGACTTGTGCCGTGCTTGAACATTTTTTAAAATCAAATTAAAATTAGACTCACGCATTAAATCATTCCAATTTGTCAAATCCAGAGTTAAAAAATTTCTGTTTGATTCTAATAATACAGAAATTGAAATTTCTTTTTCAATTAAATATCCAACTGAAACATACTTTTTATTATAAATTTCAAATTTTGATTTAGCAACTATTGGAACTGGAACTAGTGAAGACATGTTTGATTAAACACACTAAAAAAAAAAAAAATTCTAAATATTGCAAAAAGTTACGTAACGTAACTCTTTTGATTCTGGTAGATGTACGTCGTTTTATAGTATGACTTTTTTCTAAAATACGTTTAATTAATTTTAAAATTTTAATACAGTTAACACAGTCTAACTCCTTTGATGTTGAACACATAACTAATGTGAATGAAACAATTTTTTTTTTATTTATATACCAACAAAAATAAAAGTGAACATTGTGTTCTAATGGTTTAAGACGTTTTATTTAAACACTTACCTACATTAAGAATTTTATTTTAATTTTATATTTAAAAAATTTTTTTGGTTTCTACCATATAATAGTTACTACATGAAATAAGGCGTATACCTATGATTTATTTTAGCAATACATCACTGCTTATAACTGTTGTATATTATACTTCACTATATTTATGTAGTAAATTTATTTAAGTAGTTTAGGTAGGTATGTTGTATTCTTACTCAAATACTCAATGGACTCATTGTTAAATAAATATTATATTATTCTAAAACATTATAACAATCTTACCTAAATTTTAAAAAATTTTCTTTTTATTATTAAATAATTGTGTGTAAAGTGTAGTTTATTTCAGGCCAGGACTAGGGCCCCCCAAATTTATGTAAGCCTTGGGGCCCGTTTGCGCGATACACTCTGCACACATGTTATGTCTCGATATTACAATAATATTTTGCATATTCGTAACTATTGGTGATTGAATCTGTTTGTCAATTGTTTATAGTCATAGAAGAATATCTATTTGATTTATATGAAGTGTTAAATCATTTTCTAAACCTCCACACTAATTGAGCATTCATATCAGATTCGACTGAAATAAATTACTACATTTATTCAGATTTTGATTAGTGTTCTCAGTTTTGTTTTGAAACAGATAAGTCTTTGGTATTTTTTCAAGACTACAACTTGAGATCAGAATAATATTCTAAAGATGAACAGTGTACCAGTTGTGTCCAACCTTACTAGCACAGGAGTTGCAACGATACGATACAACGGCACCAGCTATGCCACTGTGTTTCCGGCATTACCGTCCTTAAAGACGTTGGACAACATAAGGACCAAACGTCAGAGTGCAGTGTCTGCAAAACAGATTAAAGTTAAAACTTCAACTGTAAATGAAGTAATTCATGAAGTCATTTTAATAATATTTAATTAGTATCAGAACGATAAACATGATTACATGTCTTTGGGATTGTAATGTGACCGAAGCGTTATTACGATTATAACCATGTAGTCAGTTCAGGGCAGTGGCATAACATACGGGGGGTCCCGGGTTCAAACTCCCCTCAGGGCCAAAAAAAAAAGAAAATTGTTTTATTATTGATGACTTGTAATATATTCGTAGTTTCATTATTACGCTTTGACTTAAAATATACTACTATACAAATATTATGATAATTAAATAATTATATTGATAGGTGTTTGAAAAGTTTTGTTAACTATGCTGTTTTTATATTCCAATAGCTATTAATTTACTGTAATGTAAAAGTAAACTGTAAATTGGTAAAAAAGTTGTATAAAATAATATCTGTTTATAGCAGTTTTTCTTATTTATCTTCTTTATCTGTGCAACGAAAAAAAAAAGATAACGATTATTTTTATTAATATTTTAACAATATTTTCTTTCTGTATGAATAGTTAAGCTTTAAAAAGTTTTTTGTGAATTTATATCTGGAGTAAAAATAAAATAAAAACATAGTTTTTATTCAGTACAATTTGTAGGTATTTACAATAACTGCCGAAAATTGTAATATGGAAGAGTGTAAACCATGCGCGGGAGAAAAATATAAAGATGTACTTAGAAAAATTGCTATACAAACTAATGTGGAAGTAGAGATTAGCACATCAAAAAATATGGAATCGACTTTTCTCGTCAGGGGAAAAAGAGTTAACGTTGATCAAGCGAAACTTAAGATCATCGCTTTTTTCCAAACCCAAGTAAATTATTTGTAATTAAGTATATTTTTGTGCGCAAATTATAAATGAATTATGAATTATATATATATTTTTTTTAATATTTTAATACTTAAATGTGTATAATAAAAAATTGACGAATCATTTGTTATTTTATAGTTTTTTGTACGCATAAATAATTATAATAATATTTTTTTCTTTAGAACATTACTCGTACTATTAATATTGCTAAGGAACATCATGGTAAATTAATGGGTAAAAAAGGAGCGGTCCGAAAAGATATCGAAATACGTACCGGAGCACGAATACATATACCTAGCATTAAAAATACGTCCGAGATTATTAATGTTACCGGAACAAGAAATAGTACGGCAAAAGCAATAAAAGTATGTAGCAAAAATATGTTTCAACGAATCGAAATATAAATTTTTTTAATTATATCCCGTATGATTGTGGTAACCACTAAAACCATTCATTGAAATTTTAAAAACGTAGATATTATTTAAAACATTTGGGTTATTCTAAATCTTAATTCATGTATCACTCGGTCAGTGATTTGTGTACAGTCAAAACCATTATCACAATCAATTTGAAATTTTGGGCAAATATAAATTACTTGTTACTATTTATAAAAGTGGTAAGGAAAGATTGTTGCACAATTTTGTGTATAGAACTAGTTATATACATTTTTTCATTTTTCAATTATCTAAGGGGATATTTTGTCTTGTTTAATATGATGAATTTAATAAACACTGATCTAAATATTTGTAAACTAATATCGTAATAATATCAATGTAAATAAAAATTGTAAGAATTTGATGGTTTTGCCCTTTCTTCAATCTAAAAGATATTTTTTGCATCAAAAACAAATTGATCAAACTTAATATAGTCAAATCTCTCGCGGGTATCGATATCCGATAAGAGGTTATCCTCAGTGATGAGATGGACCATTTAACTATGTTATATATATAAAATCATTGTATACTTAACTGTAATTTTTCTGGCCAATAAATATATATTATTACTATTAATTAAATTCTTAATAAATACTTGAAAATATCATGAACTGTATGTGGATAAAATTATTGAAATTCAACAAAAAATCTGAAAATGTACTACAACTTTCCATTATATATGTATCTTAATAGTTACTAAAAAATTAGCGTTATGTTAAAAAATAAATTTATAATCATTTGAAAATTGAATGTTAACAAAAATCGATTCATTAAAAATTAATTTTTAATACATTAGGTTTAATTTTTTACAGAATTTCTTTTGAGAATTTTTTTTTTTAAAGAATTTACCTTGTCCCAAAAAAATGTACAAGTCTTATGTATTAAAAAATTGGGTATTTCAACAAATGTCCATCATGTAGTTTTATTCGTGGTTTTCTAATAATTTAAATTATTATTAGGAATTGGAGGAAATTATATTGAAGTTAAAAAATGTAAGTGAAAAAGAAATTTTAATTGATCAACGTCATCATGGAGCTATGATCGGAGTTAAGGGTAAAAACGTTATACAACTTCAAGAAACCTTTAACGTTAAAATTACATTTCCCAGTCCAGGTAATTAATAATGTTAATATATTTGTTTTTTCGCATTTTATTTATTAATAAATAATATTTGGTTCAATATTTTAGCCCCGACTAAAAACAATTTAGTCAAAATACGAGGTTTGAAAGACGATGTAAATAAAGCGTTTCAATCAATATCTGAATTGGCTAAGGCATTGAATGAGTCTTTAAAATTTCTCAAACCTGGTGCTGGAAATGAAGTTTTGATTAATGATAGCAAATCAAATTCCTGTTAAATGTCGAGTATTATTATAAAAGATTGATATATTCATGTTGACATATTGTTATGTAATATTTATTAAAATAATAATTATATAAAACATTATTTTTTGTGAATTTTATATAAATATACTAATAATGGATTACAGTAGTATATTATATATATATTATTTACATCATTTATTCCGCCTCATAATATAATTCAACTGGAAAAAAAACCTTTTATGATTTATGATTTTAAGTTACATTTTTTTTTGACACGAGATTTTAAAATAATGTTTAAATATATAAATAAATAGTTTTGTAGAAATAAACAAATAAATGAATGCGTAACCTGGTAAAGATAATTATTTCCATAATTCGAAACCGGTCGTATATTACACATATAATAATAATCAAAGTTACACATTTATTTATTTAGTTCTGTTTTATTTATTTTAACACATAATTGTTAAAAAAACAATTTTAAATATAGGTATCAATAATACGTGTATTCTCCGGTTACACAAGGAAACTGTGTTTATTCATATATCTCGCATACATAAATAAATAAAATAATACCATATATAAAAAATAATTTCGATGTGTAATTTTTA
>NW_020272633.1:0-10896 GCF_003268045.1 Sipha flava
ATTAACCGGGTGATTCCTTCTCGGGGAGCCAATTTGACGCGGCCCGTACGTAGTCCTCGGGTGTGGAGCCGGTCAATTTCTAGGTGGTGGTGTTGTGGTGCACGGTCGCAAGTGCGGTGAACACGGTTCAAATAATATAATATCAATAATAAAAATAATAGTACCGGATTCGTGATGACACAATATATATATATATTGAAAAAAAATATTAATAACAATAACGCACACCAAGAAAAGTATCGGTATAATGTGTGGCAGTGGTCACAACGACAAAAAAGAATCAAAGATT
This sequence comes from Sipha flava, assembly GCF_003268045.1. Classification (NCBI taxonomy): domain Eukaryota; kingdom Metazoa; phylum Arthropoda; class Insecta; order Hemiptera; family Aphididae; genus Sipha; species Sipha flava. The sequence goes on from NW_020272633.1 coordinate 290, forward strand.
AATATGTGCGTCGTATGACGGTCAAAACAGCACAGACCGCCTTTGCGGTACGGTGAGTACGTTGTCACCGGTTTCCGGCAACGGTCCCCCCCCTCTGCCCGATATACGAGGTAGGTGAGGTCTTGCCGGGCCGGTATTGTCGTTGCTCCAGGTTGTGGCCGGCGCGGTCCGCGATAGTGGTGTACGTGCTGTACCTCCACCTACCGCGAGACCGCGTCAATGTAAGGTATGATTTGAAACATACGGAGGGGCGCATGTAATCATGCGTAGCGAGGTAGATTGGAATGTTTGGATTTTATAAATATTTGATTTTTTTGTTGATCCCCATAGTTGGATACCATATAACCAAATTGGTTTAAGGAGGGTTTTGTATAGTAACAGTTTTGTATTAAGGTTAATTTTTGATTGTTTTCCTATAAGTGGAAGGAGAGATCTGCTTCTGGCATTTAGTATGAGCCGTTTTTGTTTGATAAGTGTGGCCCAGGTAAGTCTTTTATCTAGTGTCATACCCAAATATTTAACGTTAGAGGAAGAGGGAATGACTTTATTGTTTAAGCAGACTGGGGGTACTGTGCTTTGTGAAAGGTGATGTGAGATGATTTTTCGTTATTTATTTTTATTTTCCATTTGGAATACCAGTCTGCTAGTAAGTTTAGATGATTTTGTAGGTGTTGTCTAACAAGGTGTGGATTTTTTTCAGAAATGTATATAACTTTGTCGTCAGCAAAATCGGCAACTGAAGTATGAGGAGTGGTTGGTTGATCGGCTGTGTATATGTTGAATAGTAATGGGGAAGAGATGGCACCTTGGGGAACACCAGCTAGGATTGGGGCCAAGTTTGAAATTTCAGAGCCAACTTTGGTGACAAAGAATCTGTTTTCAAGATATGACTTAAAAAATAAGTAGTAGGATGGTGGTAGAATTTTTTTTAATTTGTGTAGAAGACCAGGGTGCCAAACTCTATCAAATGCTTGGGCAACGTCGAGTAGAATAGCTGAGCAGTATGATTTGTTTTCTAGGGAGTAGGCGATTGAGTCGGTTAGGAGGTGTATCTGATGAATAGTGGAGTGTTTATTTTGGAATCCAAATTGTGTGTGGGGAATCATTTGATTGTCATTAATGATTTTAGATATTCTTTTTAAGATCATTTTTTCACATAGTTTCGCGAAAAAAGGTAGTAGGCTTATTGGGCGGTATGATGACGGAGTATCTGGAGATTTTCCAGGTTTGGGAATTAAAATAATGAGTGATATTTTCCATTGAATAGGGAAATACGAGAGTCTCAGGATAGAGTTTAAAATATGAGTTAGGTGAATTAATGCAGTCTTTGGCAGTTGGCGAGCTACTTCAGCTGTGATGAGGTATTTAAAAAATGAAAAAAAAAAAACTCTGATGTACCATTTTTTATTTTTAAACCCATGGAGGTAATCGGCAATCATACGGTCCATTAGGTCCACACCACCCATGAATTTATTATATTCTTGAATACTATATGGTCTACTAACTTCAATTCTTTTTCTATCATTCCTGTCATAACGCATTGTTGTACCCTCAGGTATAGCTCCTGCATAAATAGATATTGTATTTTTCCAACGAACTACTGTTATGTTATCATCTAAAGTAGCAATAGAACTAGAACCTCTTTCCAGCAATTTCTCAGAAATCAAATTATTATCAATACCATATACTCTATTAATTCTAAGTGTTTCTAAGACATATATACAGGGTGGGGCACTGAAACGGCCGATTTTAAAAATAGATTTTCTCAGTAGTAATAAAGATAAGAATTCTCACTAAATACTATTAGTTCAAAGACAGCATGCCATTTAGTAAACATGGAGCAGTGGAGTGGTAAACAACGTGCTTATGCGATAAAATCATTTTACAAAAATAATGACAGTTACGTAGCCGCACAGCGTGAATTTCGTCTTCATTTTAATTTTAAACGGCATGATTCAGTACCATCGGCTAAGGCTATTAAAATATGGATAACCAACTTTGAAGAAACGGGTTCAGCATTAAAAAAGAAGCCTGTACGACAAAAAACTATTCGCACACCTGAAAACATCGTTGCTGTCAGAGCCGCTCTCATAAAGAGTCCGAGACGTTCTGCACGAAAACATGCGTTATCGTTAAATTTATCCAGTAGAAGTTTACGTCGGATTTTACACAGTGACCTAAACTTTCACCCGTATAAGGTGCAGGTGGTTCAAGAATTAAAACCTGCAGATCACTATAGCCGCATAACTTTTTGTCGAGAAATGCTAACCCGAATGGACGAGAACGAAAACTTTATTCAAAATGTTTGGATGTCTGATGAAGCACATTTCCATCTTGATGGTTTTGTGAATAAGCAAAATTGTCGTTATTGGTCTAAAGAAAATCCTCGCCAACTTCATCAACGACCTTTACACAGCGATAGGGTAACTGTATGGTGTGCAATTTCACATTATGGCATCATTGGCCCGTATTTTCATGAGGACGAAAATGGACGGGCAACAACTGTTAATTCAAATCGTTATGTCAATATGATCAATAATTTTTTGGTCGGCGAACTAACGAAGTTTCCTCAAAATGATAACTTTTGGTTCCAACAAGATGGCACAACATCCCACACGGCCCGAGTATCAATAAATGCTATTCAACAAATTTTTGGAAATCGCATTATTTCCAAAAATGGTGATATTCATTGGCCACCTCGATCACCGGATTTATCAGTATGTGACTTCTTTTTATGGGGATATTCAAAAAGTAAAGTCTATGCACAGAAACCTCGAAATATTGATGAACTAAAAAACAAAATTAAAGAAGAAATTTCCAGTACGCCTTTGGAAGTGATACACCGTGTAGTGGAAAATATACGAAGTAGGCTAGAAGAGTGTTTGAGAAGAGATGGCCATCATCTTGAGGACATAATTTTTAAAAAATAAATGGCATGTTATATACTTCATTATAATAAATAATAATTAATTTTTATTTGGTTTTTTTATTTTATAATTTGTCTATGAAAATCGGCCGTTTCAGTTTGTATTAAATGATCTTAGTTTTCGCAGCAATGGAATAGATGTAAACAGATTATCCATGAATAATTTATGATTTTTTCCGTGTATTCCATAACAAAGATTTACCACAGTATCAACAATGTACCTTATAGTATCTCCTTATACTAGCTTGAACCCAAATTTTAAAACCCCATTTCTTAGGTTTGGATTTTAAGTACTGTTTGAGATAACTTTTCCCTTTAAATGGCACCATCATTTCATCAATTGCAATATGCTTATTTGTTGAAGTAGCTGCATGAAAAGACTGATGCAAAATATCTAAGACAGGCCGAACTTTCCACCAATATTTATCGATAACAGTATTAGGCTGGTTACTGTTGTCTGCAAAATGAATGTACCTTTTTATTTCAGTAAATCTATTATATGACATGACATCTGCTATTAAATCCATTCTTAGTCCATCTTGAGAGGACCAATACATCCGCATATTGAGATATTTTATATAGGTCATAGCAATGTTAATAGCAAAAAAATTTTTAACTCTTTGATAAATAAGGTAAAATTGTCTTTCTCACATTGAACAGCATATCTTATAGTTTCAACTCTTATTAGTTCAAATAATTCATCAGTAAATATTTGAATAAAAATGGAATAAGGAGTAGCACCATCATTTGTGTCAATATTTACTATTTCATTACCAATGAAAGGAGGAACTGAATCTGTGAATTGGTTATTTTTTACTGAAAACCACTTAGTTGTTTTCTTCTTTTCTTTGGCGTTTTTGGATTTTTGATTGGGTCTGTGTGTATGTTTCTTACTGTACATGTTCTAGTTTTTTTATTTTTTGGTAAAATGGGCAAAGTTTTTTTTCAACACTTTGTTTTTAATGGCACATTGCTAGAATCATTAGAAATATTTGGATAAGTTCTATGGCTGGATATAGAAGGGATAATAATGATTGGATCATCAATAACAGTATTACTTTCAACTAAATAATTTTGATGTTGTGATTGTGGTCTGATGTTATTTACAATATTATCATAGTTGTCTACATCATTGGCATCCATGAAAAAAATACTAGCTGATAAATATTCATATCTTATTTCACTATTTATATAACCTAGAATGTCTTCAATATGTTGAGGAGTAAAATTTTTCATTTCTTTTGTGTCATTGTCAATTTGTATATTTTGTTACGTGCCAACCGTTTGATCCGTTAATTCAGTTACAACGTCTAGGTCAACGCTTGATTGGAAGTGTAGTCAAGAATAATTAAGACTTTTTTAAAATAATTAAATTTATTTAACTCATAAAATTATCTTAACTACAATTTTGTAAATATTCTAGTGATAGAAATTATCTAAGTTCTAACAATTGTAACTTATAAAATGATTGAAATATTTCTAAGTCCAGACCATAACATACACTGACGTGAAGGTGCTCAGTGCAGCATAGCCAAGACTCGTCTGATTTGCCCTTGTTTTCGGGTCCCTTTTATATGTGATATGTGTGTGTGTAAATCCCAAGTGCGTGTGTGTAAATGAAAACTGATAGCAAAATAATTAAAATAAGATAATTTCCTGTTAATTATGAGTGTGTGTGCGTTATCTTCGGACCGTGACATAATTATTGACACAAATGCCCAGGATGTGGTTTTTGATTAAAAGAGTCCCTACACGATCAATAATATTGCACAATAATCGATATTGCGCAATATTATTGTGCGTCTGATACTAATATTGTGCATACTGCGCAAGTATTGAATGAAAATTGTGCTTGTTTGAAAATAATTGCACAATATTGAATAATTTGTACGTGTAGGCATAATATTGTACAATAATTGTTTTTTACGGTTCAGTTGAATTCAAGTCACCATGGCGAAACGCAATGAAGACCGCGAATTTATTATTGAACTATTGCAATTATATCGCCAACATACAGCTTTATGGAAAGTTAAAAGTACTGAATATAGTGATAGAAACCTGAAGAATGAGGCATATAATGTATTAATTGAAAAATATAAAGAAGTGGACCCAAATGCAGACAAAGAAATTGTGAAAAAGAAAATTAATAGTCTGAGAACTAATTATCGAAAAGAGCTGAAAAAAGTAAAAGCGTCCTACAAATCTGGAAGTGGTACTGATGATATATACGTGCCTCCGTTATGGTATTATAATGAATTAAATTTTCTACAAGACCAAGAAGTACCTGTGGATGGATCATCTACAATTATTTTACAAAGCGAGGATGAGACACAAGACGACGTAGACCTCTCAATAAACGCACAGGAGCAAAACATACCAGAGGTAATTGGAAGTTTAATTATTTATTAAAAATAAACAATTTTATAAGAACATACATTTAAGAAACACATTTATCATACATTTACATTTTAAATAATATTTTCTTGCCAAGTAACTTTCCCTTCGTTGTTAAAATAATCACAGAACTTTAGTCTAATATTTTTCGCGGATATTGATGCATTTCTTCCTCGTAGAGGTTGTAGACAGTGTAATTGAGGATGTTCTATATTAACGTCATTTTGAGGGTCATCAAAATTATTGTATTTTGAAATATCTGAGTATTGATCTTTTATTTTTCTTCTTAAAAAATTATGAAGATAACAGCAAGCTAAAACTATTCTTTGTACTTTTTCTGGTGATAAATTTATTGTGGTCAAAAGTAATCTAAAACGTGATACTAATATGCCAAATGTATTTTCTACTATACGCCGAGCTCGGGATAGCCTGTAGTTAAACACTCTTTCTTCTCTAGTTAAATTTCTTTGAGGAAAAGGTTTCATAAAATTATCTTTTAGTGCAAATGCCTCATCTCCGACAAAAACAAATGGTAATTGATAATTACTGTTGGGAATTATTTTTGGAGGAGGGATATTTAATTCTCCTTTTTCTAATAACTGACCAAATTTTGTATTTGTTATCACGGCTCCATCTGACATACGTCCATTTGCTCCTACATCAACCATAATGAATTCATAGTTTGAATCTACGACTGCCATTAGTACAAGACTAAAAAAATGTTTGTAGTTGTAATATTGAGAACCAGATCCTTTAGGCTTTTGTACTGCTATGTGCTTTCCGTCTACGGCACCGATGCAATGAGGAAAATTCCATTTGCTTTCAAATCCCTTAGCAACTGCACTCCAACCTTCAGAATTCTTTGGAAGCTAAAATAATATAAATATTTATGTTAGTGACATTACGTTTAATTAAGGACAATTAATTATTTTTTTTAATATCATCTATGATACTTGGAACTCTGTGAAAAATTTACCCGTCTATATGTTTAGGAACAATACACAAATGTTAAGCATTTACCAACCATACAGCCACCACCAGCAAAAAAACAAATGGTTACTTCTCAAAAGGAATTACTAAATATAGCATGTGAGTATTTGAAAAATCACGATGAGTATGAAAATCTCGGAATATCATGGGCAAATGAGATAAAAAAAATGAGAGTTGATCAACAAATGCATGCAAAAAAAGCCATTCATGATATTTTGTATGAAGGTCAGTTGGGTACTTTACATAGAAACTCCGTAAAAATCAATGAACCTTTAAGTAACCAAATAACACCTTAATCCTCAGTATGGTCATTTCCATCAACTTCGTCAACACCATCACCACAACTGACAACACCACAACTTCATACAGAGCAGTATCACTCTTTGGATAGTATTGAAAGTGCAGCAGCATATTTTTCAAATTACTCCGATCAGTAAATTTGTTTATTTTCAATTATTTAAAGTATGTTTAATTTTTTTTTTTCAATGATAAAGTGTGTATTGTATAATATAATAAAACAACATTTGTTTAACCTACCTGAATGTATTCTTGCAGTTTTGTTATCATAGCCTCGCATGTTTCCAAAATAATAGAGCTGATAGTTTGTGGTGCTATTGCTAAATAACTATTGCCTTCGTCGCCATTTTTTTTCTTTCACCTTCGTTTTTGAACAAGTGATACGTGCGCCTTCGTCGCCGTTAGTGAAGTGCGCCTTCGTCGCCTTTTTTGGTTTATAATACGACGCCTCCGTCGTCGTATACTCAATACGTGGGCCTTCGTCGCCGTTAGTTTAAATGCGCCTTCGTCGTCTTTTTGGATTATAATACGACGCCTTCGTCGTGTTAGTAAGTGAACTATACTTGGTGAAACTTAGTTTTAGTGTGGACGTGGATAATTTCGGATACCAGTCATCGTGGCGCCGTTTGGAGACAGGTCAACCTTTTAATTATCTTATGAAACCAAATATATTTGTCCTGTGCGCCCATTGGGGACATTTATTTTATATTTATTTTATACATTATACGTTGCTTCTCCCCCCTTTGCCTTTAGTTAATAAGCTTATTCAATGTTTATTTAATTTAATATAATAAGATTTTGTATTTGATAAACCAATAGCTGATCATTTTATTATATCCCTCCTCCTTCATCCTTTAATTTTCCATCTATACGTGTGGCAATCGACCGGATTCTGCCGTGGCGATAAGCTCTCGTAATATACACCTGCGAGAATTTCGCGCGCACAGAGACATTAAAAGAGTGGATTAGGGCGAAGAGGCTATTGCGTTGGGGAACCAGTGAGGGACAATGATAAAGTATGTGTGAGATATCACAAATCATGGGAACATTAGCGTGTAGCATGCATAAAGAGGAGTCATTGAGAGAAAGTTTATAAGAGTGTGAAGGTAGTAGAGTGTGTCCAAATCTTAAGCGTGAAAAAAAAGTAATCATTTTACGATTTAATTTGAGGTTGTGAAACCAAGGATGAAAAGGAATAGACGGTGAGATATTTTTGTACTAAGGGGCATAATTGGGTGCTAGATTGTTCCATTGGTTGTGCCATAAATTAGAAATATGAGATTTTAGTAAGGGGCAAAAATTGGTCCAGGGAATTAAAGTCGGAGAAGGACAGCAGAACGAAGAGGTAGATTTTGCAATGGAGTCCGCTATTTCATTACCTTTTATGCCAGAATGGCCAGGCACCCAAAAAAATTCAACTATAACATCTGAAAAAGAAAGTTCGTATAGGAGTTGCCTGATCCTGATGGAAATAGGGGAAGGGCGGGAATTGAAAAAATCGGAGGAGAGACTGAGAAGGCTTGATAAGGAGTCGGAAACGATGAGGAAGCTATTGGGAGGGAGGGTAGAAATGGTTGAGAGGGCTTCTAAAATTGCGAAGCATTCGGTAGTGAAATATGAAGCAGAAGGAGGTAGATTATTGGACATGGAGATATGTAAATCGGGAATGTAAAAAGCGTAACCGGACGAAAGAGAGGAAACGGAACCATCAGTATAAATTAAGGTGTAATTGGGGAAATGATTTTGGATGTATTCTAAGAAAAGGTTGTTGACGATGATAGGTGATATAGATTTAAGTGACTTGGAGGAAACGTTAAAAAAATGTTTGTTAGTGTGAACTTTAGGGGTGTAAGACAGTGACAAATAGTTAATTTCGTATAAGGGTGATTTTTTGGAATTTATAATAAAGTCACGAGTTGAAGTTAAGGAATATGCCGTGGATGCAAGAATTGGAAGTGATTTTTTAACATAACGCCAAGAGTAGTAGATATGGAGGAAAGAGTTAAATATAATAGGATAGCGAAGGGAAAGATTTTTTAGAAGAAATTTACCAGCCAACCATCTGATTCTGTTGTTGAAAGGGGGGCATACTGTTTTGTTGTATTATCACCTAACACATATATTAAATTTAATAAAAATTAATATATTGTCAGCAAACACACACCACCTTCACAAAATGCTGACAATATAGATTAGAATAGCATAAAACACCGCCTACAAGACGGAAGGAGGGTTCGTTCTACTACCATCGACGTGGAGAACGAAACGCTGCCCGTTTTGCGAGTGACCGGTAATTATTTTGTTTTTGTGGTTAATAAATATTTTTTCGTTTGTTTTAAAATAAAAAGTTTTTATATTATTATTTTTTTCTACCTTACGTACTCGTGTAAGTTTTGAGAGAGTTGGCAAACTAACGAAAGGGGTAAATAAAATTATATTGCATTTCAAATCTCAATCCAGTGCTAGATCATAATTCTTTGTCAGTTTGAGGGGAGAGAACAATATTGTTAGGTAGAGGTCACCTCACGCTCGAGACATCCAGTGCTAAATCTTGTTCTTTGTCAGTTGTTTCGAGTGTAAAATAACTTTAGAGCTATTAAAGGAAAGTAAACCTTTTAAAAAACCTGTTTTTCGACTATCCTATTAAGCAGTGCTAGATTGTGTTCTTTGTCACTTAAGAAGATAGTCGTCCGGGTCAATTATTAAGTTTTCCTTTACTTGCTTGTTTGACAGTTAGAGTGTCCAATAACCAATAATACCTCGTTTCGTGTTGTTATACGCCAAGCCTTTGCGTGGCGTATACGACAGTTTCTATCTCGACGGCCGCATTAGGGGTGGATTTTATGGCACCAATAATTGATTTTAGACAGGAGTTTTGGAGATTATTGATTTTTTTCCAATGTGAATAAGAAGCGGAACCTGATAGGAAGCCACCGTAATCAAGTTTGAACCTAATGACCGCTTTGTATATAATAAGGAGCGGGGAGGGATGTGATCCTCACCACGTATTGGAGATTGCTCTAAGGAAATTGGCCCAAAGAGAGGTAAATTTGGTGAGATGTAGGAGATGGAGGGCCCAACGGAGTTTGGAATTTAGTGTTAGTCCTAGTTATTTTATACTTTGGACTATTGGGATTGGGAAATCGTTTATAGTGATTTCAGAAAAAAGAAGATAGCGTCTTCTGGTGAAAATCATGGCCTTACACTTTTCAGGAGCTGTGGAAAGAAAGGAAGAGGATTGAAGGTTTTGTAGGAGATCGAGCGAATTGTTTAATGATACTATTGCAAGATCAAGATTTGAATTGTTGGAGAAAATGACCAGATCATCGGCATAAACTAGATACTCATGGCCAGCTGTATTTAGATGTTTTATAATGAAGTTTATATACAAATTAAAAAGAATAGGACTTAGGCAGCTACCCTGAGGAAGACCTGTGAAGGTGGAGCGTAAGTTAGTGGAACCGTATGGGGATGTGAATTTTAAAGTTCTATGCGAAAACAAGAGGGAGATAAGGTTAATGAATATAGGGGGTAGTTGTAATGAATTAAGATAAGATAGAAGAGTTGGTATATGGACAGAATCGAAGGCACCACGAATGTCAATAAAGGCGGCAGGTAGAAAATGTTTGTTATTTGAACGCTTGGTAAATTTTGCTCGAAAAATTTGCGAGGCATTCAAGTGTACCTCTTCCTTTTCTGAAGGCAAATAAGTTTTCAGAGAGAATAAAATTGTGTTCGAGCCACCAATCAAGTCGGTTTTTAAAAATAAATTCCATAATTTTGCATAACGCTGAGGACAAGGCGATGGGTCTGAATGCATTGGTAGCGTTGGCTTTGAGAATAGGTATGACTTTGAATTCATTCCACGAGTTAGGAATTTTATTGATAAGAAGAATTTTGTTGAGAATATTTAGGAGATATTCGACGGCATTAGTAGGCAAATGTTTGAGCATGATGGGGGAAATATTGTCTAGACCAGAAGCAATTGATTTACGTGAGG
>NW_020272634.1:0-1976 GCF_003268045.1 Sipha flava
AAAAAATAATAAAACACGTTATAAAATAAGTTTTATTTTTGGTAATCATCATATATCAATGATATAATACAACAATCATAATTTATTATGGCAGGAAATTCCGATATGAAAAGTAAATATTTGTTTTCTTTAAATTATTCGATGTATTGTAAGTTGGACGAATTATTCTACAAATATTTGTAATCCATAAAATAATTTGCGCACTCAGTTAATTTATTTGAATAAAGTAGTCGTTATGAAATCAACTACAAGTGAAAATAATCGATAAAATTATAAAATCAAAGAAAAATTTTAAGATTATCGGTTGAGCATCAAGTTTACCTTGGTTATTATTTTATTCTACTGAATAGAATCAAATTAGCGGTGCCAAATTTATGCAATTCGAACTTAATTTTGTTTTAAACGCCGTAACTAATGCATTGGAAATTATTGTCATCGACGTTGCTAACTGTTGCAAATTAGAAAACACAAAAAAATCAGAAAACATTTTTTTGGGGCTAATCGAAATAGGCAACGGTTCTAACTTCATTTACGCTTACGCATCGCCCAACGGTCCACCCTGCGCCGTTTGCACAATGTCTACGGCGTCGAGCCCTACGTTTGGGTCAAGTAGAACGTCACCCTGTTCATCTTTGTTGAAGCACAACTGATTCTGTATCACGTTCAATAAGCCATCGGATCCGGACTCGATCGGCTCAACAGTCGCATTACCGGTGGCAGTGGGGGGCTTAACAGCTTTGGTCTTCTGGTCCGTCATATGCCAGAGCGTCCAAGTAGATTCACCATTGGTCAATACTGGAGTCATCTGGGACACCGGAAACTCTGCAGTTGCGGACATGTCATATTCACAACTGTGGTGAAGCCATGGCGTGCGGGACATAGTTCTGAACTGCAAACGACCAGACGAGCTGGAGGAATTCTGCCGGATCTCAGACCATTTGGAGAAGCACAGTTTTGTCAAAAATGGAAACCTCGATCCTAAACATATTACACACATGCGTACAGTAGATAATCGTTGATATGGTTTGCTCAAAAGAGCGTTTAGGGAAGCGTTAAGTTCATAAGTGGTGTTTAGTATTCGCTCTTTAATACCCTATTACAATGTATCTCTTAAATCGAATGTCATTTAAATGTGTAATCACTTTTGTAAAAATTGATGAGTATTGATTTTAAATTGTGGTTTTATGTGGAAAAAATGTATTTTTAACAAAAGTCATATCGTTGACAGGATGATTGTATGCATGCACTGCTAACTGCAGTGCTTGACTTGGCAAAAATGAAGAAGAGGGACTCTGTTTATTTTAAAGAAAATAGCGTCCCCAAGACTTGTTAAGCGTTATATTTATAACGTAATAATGGTAGGGGGGCGCTAAAATTTCTGAAAATTAGTTGGGGTACTCCGTGCCCCTGCGTTCCCCCTAAAGTCAAGCACTGATTGTATGTAAAAAAAAAAGATATTCTAGAGCCACAATCTTGTGGTCTGAACACGATAAATTCATAATTCTGCTTATTTACATAACGATTTCGTGCATAATAATATATACTATAAGTGTACTAAATGCTCGTGGTTGTAACAATAACAGTAGAATAGTAATAGTTTCATACTTGATGACTCGAACGTCATGTGATTCAAAAGCATTATTGCTTTCGCTGCCAAATCGACGCTCTTCAATTCAATTAAGCCAGTCGAACATTTTGCTCCGGGCAGCTTTTTGGGTACTATATAAACAAAAACCAGAAAATGATTAACATATACGTATATAAGTTCTTGAAACGATATCGAAGCACTCTTCAATGTATGACTTACGGATGGTAATGGATTCTACCGCATCCGTGCGACCGAGAGCGTCGATTACCGACTTGTGAATCTTTGTGCCGCTTACGTCCAATGGTGCGTTGTAAAAATGCACAATCTATATGAAAAAAAAAAAAAAAGTTGAATCATCCTACCGTAATAACTTATTTCGTCGATTTAT
>NW_020272635.1:0-7821 GCF_003268045.1 Sipha flava
ATTAGTGTTTTATTTATTTATTAAAATGTTGAATTTTTTTGAATTATTTAATATTAAAAAAAAAACCTAAAGAAACTGTAAAATCTGAAAACGTGTTACCGACGGAAATTCCTGGAAAAATTACAGTACACTCCGACTCTTCATTGAATATTGATTTTGATTCTTGGCTTAAAATTTTTGATATAAATGATTTAGGTAATATTAAGTCTGATCCATCACGTTCAATTATGAAGGTAGATATATGTACTAGAGATAAATATTGGCAATATTGCTTAGCTTATTTTTTATTAAAGTTATTTGCATGCAAAAACTAGATACAAATTACAGCTAGGTACTTAACATTTACAATTTATAATTAAATTTTGGTCATAAATAATTAGAAACCTAATGAGTAATTATTAATATATAAATATAATTTTTACATTTTACTTTTGCAATATTGCATACTTGCTGTTATTGGTACTATTAAGGTATATAGGACACATAGAGTGACTATATACTACTCTTAAATTATATTCCAGTCTTATCCAATGACAAAATTTGGTCAACTAAACCGTAGTTTTAATGCATCATATTACTAAGAATATTATTAAGAAAAAGGAAAGAACCAAATGATCATAAAAATTTCATTGCTACTGATAATAGTGCACAGAACACAGAACCTACACAAAGTAACGTACAGACAACTGAAGATTTCTACAGAATAAATGTGTACTTTGTGATTCTTGACACACTAGTTACAAAGTTAAAAAAAAAAATTTTGAATGATAGTTTACAAATGGACATATCTGTCGATAATTTTTTTCGACTAAAATTTGAAGAATATCAATGTTTTATTGATCATTATCAAGTAAATCTTCAGTTTTTAGTTTTTGATAAAAGTCATTAGTACATTTTAACTGTTTTCAGGAATTATTAGATTTATTGAAAATCAATATTCAGTTAGAGATGACCTTGCAAAAAAACAGCATCTTGCTATCAGGAAATGAAATAAATTATGAAACAATAAAACAAAATATTTATAAAAGTGTGTCTCCCAACTTATATAAACTACTACAGGTAGCCATAACAATACCAATCAGCTCGGAACGAAGATTTTCTGCAATGCGTAAAGTTAGAACATGGTTACGTACGAGTATGCTGAGAGAAAAATTTAATAACTCTTCAATATTATACATTGAAAAATATGTCAATATCAGTATTGAGAACGTTATTGAAATATTTGCTAATAAAAATAGGTTTATTGTACTAAAATAATAAAATATTTATTGTATTATAAATTAATGAATTTTAAAATGCATAATATATAGTTAGTAATACGTATTTAGTAGTTTTGTAATTTAGTAATTTAATGCGTACTGAAGAGTGAAGGTAATATTGATATTAAAGTCGGGGTGTGGGCACAAAGTCCTCACGGCTTGTTTTCTAAAAAAACATTTAAATCACCCTAAAATTCAATCAAATATCCGCCTAAGACACTCAGTAGCTCAGAAAACACAATAAACCCGACAGACATCGCTAAACTTATACAAGAAGAAACCATTTAATTAAAGCACATGGGTGTTAATATCAATTTCATTTAGGTACCGGGTCACACAAATATAAAAGAGAACGAAATGTCTGACAAAGCAGCAAAAGAAGTTTCATTACTAAATAACAATGTGCAGCTTCTCGATATTGTGAAACATAAAATATGCCGACATTAAAACACATATTAAAAACTTAATCCTAATAAAATGACAAACACAATCCTAAACTAGCAGAACCCGAATTTTAGTAGAAAATAAAAAAATGTGATTAACAGTCTCCGGATAGGCCATACAGGCCTAATTCACAAATTCCTCATGGTCAAAAAAGAACCCATCCAATGTACATCTTGTGGAGGTACTCCAACAGTTAAACATATAATAACAGAGTGCCATCGATACATCGATGCCTCAAAAAAATACAACATTCCATCCAACATGAACAAAGCATTAGGACCGGACATCGTAAATATCAAAAAAGTGTTACTCTTCCATAAAAAAAAACAATTTATATAGTAAAATTTAAATATCTATAATTATTATAATATAATTATATATATATATATATATAATATATATTTTATAAAATAATTATAATTATATTATAATTATATATTATAATATTTATAATCTATAATAGTAATGTCTGTAATGCTATTTTTAACTATGATATATTAAGATAATTAATAATTAATGTATAATGTTTAATTAATCTAAGAACATTTTCACAACTATAGTTATAGTAACTTTATGTACTACAAAAAAAAACTAATAACCATTGTTGTTGATGTTTTGAAGTTCAATACAAAAATAAATAAATAAAAAAAATAATATCATATTAGCATAATAATAATGAAACGATTTATATTAAAATTGAATTTCATCATTACGACTAAAATTGTCAGATGTATATATTTATAAACAGGTATACTACATAACATGAACAATTTGAAACTAATAATTTATAAAACAATGATAATATGAGCTTTTATAATTTATATTTTATAGGGTAAAAGTACATTTAAAATTGTGTTCTAAATTTTCTGGGAGAACTGAGGCACCTTTAATTACCTTCCCACCACCCATAAATACGCTCGTGGGAATATTTAAAATTCCTTAAGAATTATTTTAAGTCGCCCATTACTTAAAACGATTTACTTGGCTAGTCGGATCCAATTTCAATAATATTTGTTACGACGTCGAATTCATTGGAAACATATGATACAATAGTACAACAAATATTGTACATATTATAGCGTCTTTGAACGAGTAGCAAAATCTATTTTTCGTTCTGAATAAATACCGTCTATGTATGATTCGACCGAAGTATTAAGGATTTCCGCACGTCCTTTGCAGAATCGCGAAGCGTTTGCACGGGTTCTCGCATATGCGTTATTTGTTTATTCGAAATTTGCATATATTTTCGTAGAGTTCGTACGTATTGTTTTTATAATTTTCCATATTTTCCATTATTATTTGTATTGTCATTGTGCCCGCGGAGAGATTTTTTCGTGCGTCATCATCTCGTTTCCGTACGACTCATCGCGTTCTATGGTGTACAATTATTTTTACGCGCGTGCCGCAACAAAGTAATAAAATATTCGTAGCGGTTTATTAAAAACTCGACCGTTTCGTTGTCCATTGTACCTTCCGCGTTATTACAGTACATCACACTACATCGCGCTGTTCGGAAAACGCGTTTGGAAATTTAACATTCCTGTGTTGCGTCGTATCCTACCTAACGAGTAAGATGAAATTGTCGTTTTTCCTATGGCTGTACGGTGCAAGCCACGTAGCACCGTGTTCGGAATAGATAATGCAAAATTTATCTAGATAAAGATGAAAGATAATATGTCCAAATTCATCTAAATAAAGATAATAGATAAAAGATAATTTCATTTTTATCTAGATAAAAAAATATATATTTTCAAAAAATGTTATTTTTTGGTCAGTATTTCATATTCTAATAATATTTATGAAGACTTAATTATAATCACGGGCGTATTTAGAAATGCCTTATTGGGGGGGGGGGGGGTTACAAATAAAAAGTTCAAAGTATACATAGTTATAACTTTTCCATCTCAACAAAACTGTCGTTATTCATAACCAAGTAATCAAAATAAAAGTATTAGATAGAAACATAAACTTTTATTACACAAATTTATAATAAAACATATTTTTAAATATAAATTTTGGAATTACAATAACTGAAGACGTCTGGGGTGTTTATTAGCATATGCATCAACTACATCCTTAGGTTTTATAATTATTTCAGGTTGTATATTAAGATGTATTCAGGGTGTATACAATGGTAATCCGTTTAATCGATGGTATCATATTATCATGATATATTGATATTCCAGTACATCACCGTGTGCCTGTGCGTGAAAAAGAGCCTACAATAATAAATAAAGTATAAAATACGGTGAATGGGGGGGGGGGGGGGGGGGGGGGGGGGGGGGCACGGGCTTCATGGGCCCACCTCTTAAGTACGTTCCTGATTATAATCATTATTATCAATTGGTACCTAGGTGTTTAATGTTTATTGTAGTTATGTAGTGTACAATTAAGCAGTATTTATAAATAATGTAAAATATTTAATGACAGTTAATCACAAAAATGTTACAGAAAAAAAAAAATTGCTTTGTACGTATCAGGATGAATACAGAATACATAAAAAAAATATTTTAAGTTAACAATATTGTTTTCCATATAATATTAATTTGATAATTTTCATTATTTTATAAGGAGTTACGACTTTACGGGTTCCAAGAGTGAAATAATAACTATTCAGCGTATGAGTTACGTGTGTATACTAAAATCAAATACCCACTATTTTTGGAACTTCTATGGTAAAATAAGAAATTAAATTTAAATATACCAAAAATATTTTCCCGGTATAAAAATACAAATAAAATGATATACCAAAAAATAATCTTTACTTATTAATAATACACGAATTATGATTATGAATACAAAAATCTATATGTATAAAAGAAAGTCAGGTTATTTACAGAATTTATAATTCAAGAACGGCTGGACCGATTTTGATGATCTCTGATTTGTTGGATTCGTCTCCGTACAAGAAAAAAAATAACTCTAATCTTGGCAAGAATACAGACAATTATCTAGATAGGTAAAAATTTTATCATAGATAAGTAATTAGATAACTTGGCATTATTTATCTAGATAAGATAAAAGATGAAAAAAAATCTATCTAGATAAGTTCCAACACTGCGTAGCACTAGACGTATAAATAAACGCTAAGACGTAAGAGCTTACAGGTTGATGAATCGAGACAACAACCGTTTATTAATGCACGATAAAGCAGTAGTCAAAGACGGATGGGTTTTTTTTTCTCGTATCGCGGTCACCGGCAAGACCAACCTAACCGAGAATAGAACAGTATATTTGACATTTTTAGGGTTTAATAATCGATTTCCATTCCCCATTGTTCGCGTTGATTTGGTTTAATTCAGTGCACACACGGAAACGGTGTGTTTGAGCGAACGATACTACGCGTATCGTACAAATTTGAGAGACCAAAAAAAAAAAAAAAAAAACCAACGTAAATACCATTTCATGTGTGCGACGCGTACGGATACACTTTATTTCAAGAATTATTGTTTACCCCGCGGCGAAACGATCGAGAAATTCGAAGGATTCGCGTCCGCGCGTGCGATATACGCAAATACGTTTGCGACGGAACGGTGTGCGGTTGCGCGTTAAGTACGAGCGAGGACGTTGGGCGAGGGTTATTCGTTCGCGGATTCGACGAAAAAATAAACAAATAACTAATATCGGACACGACGACGTGTATACCGTCTCGAAACGTTCGGTTGCTATGCAAATGCGCTCTTTGGGCAACCGAATGCAGAACGACGTGCATAGTAAATACAAGTATATTACAGAACGGTGCCCGAAACCGTGCAGGTTCTATGCTGCGGTGTACGGACAAACAATCATTGTTTTCCCCATAGCAATGAATTCGTTTTCTTCGATAATTCTGTACGATTTTGAAAAGAGAAAAAAAAATGGTTGTATTCAAACAGTACAAAAGTCGTTAGCGCGTGACGTGTTTGTAAACAAATAATGGTTTTTACTATTAGTACGGTAATCATTTTGAGTGTTACTATTTTTTTTTTTTTTTTTTTATTCATCGTGAAGTACAATGCGATTGAATATTAATATTATTTTGAAAGTATAGGTTTAAAAAAAAAAAAATATCGAATCGATATAATATTACGATAGTTACGATGGATACGAAGTTTTCTGATAAGTAATAAAAGCTTATTATTGTTATCGTATTCAATTGTATTGTTTTAACATTTCGATACGGTTTAATAATGATAAAATAATATATTTAGTATCAAAATGTGAACCGTAATGTCTCAGTGAAATTTTGTTTTTGTTTTTTTTTTTTTAGTTTCAACGCGTTCCGAACGAGACAATAATTAGGATAGGTATCAGTGTTGTAGCGGTGACGGAGGGGTGACGTTTTACATTTTTTTTTCAACACGAATAACAATAGCGGGGTACCCTGCGGAACGGTTTTGCTGACGAGTTTTTAATTATACGATTTCATGCGCGCACGTATTTGCTCTAGTACGTACGCGACGAAAACTCGACACCCGAATAAACCAAACAATATCGTCGTCGCAACGAGTCTGACCGAAATTTCGCTTTGTCATAATGCAGTCCAGGACCGATGGAACCGCTTTCGAAATCGATTTCGTGACTCCAGTGGTAAAAACATACATACTGTTTATAGTGTTCCAAATCGTTAACAAATTCCAAAACATCAAAATCTATACCTATAGGTAATGTAAATGATACCCAGCGAATACATATTATAAGAAAAAACAAAAAAAATATCGGTATTAAATAACACAAACATACAACCAATATACTAAAACACAATACCGGTGTATCGATGTTGAAAACCGCAAACTTCGCGTTGTAGAAAACATTTTTTTTTAAAAAAAAAAAAAAAGCCACATTGAAACGAACCACATAGTAACCGAAGTTGGAATTGAAACATCCGTGTACGAAATTGTTTATTTTCTCATTAAAATCGTAATTTCAAGGTTTCCCAGTGACTAAACCATCATTGTCGTAGTATACGATGTTAACTGATGAAGTGTCGATAAAATATAAGACTGGACCAAACTATATTCATATCGACGTCGTTTATTTCATCACAAAACAAATGGAAATTCAATAAAAATTATCGTTGGGAACGCGCGACTCGGCACGCGTGAAAAAACCGCGCACGTAATTCGGTTGTCGTGACGTGTTTTTCTTCCTCTTTTCTCGAGACACGCCCTGTGCGCCGGCAAATATTGATTTTTATTGTAATATTCTTACGGAACACTGTTGTCTAGGTGTTATGATGATTCGATTTTAAATGACGTTGGTCGTCCCGGGTCTGCGTACGCATTCGGATGACGGTATTAAAATAAACTCAAATCTACACTTACGAGTGTGCAAACAGAAAGTAGTGGAAAAGAAACAAGACGTTTGTGCCGGACACGAAATCAGTAAACTATGAACGTACGATGTCCATTGGATCACCGGCCAACTGCAAAACGCTGCGTAGTGGTGCGCATGATATAAAAGATAAGAAGCGGATCCGAATAAAAAATGCCAATGGAATTCGAAACGATTTGAAAACCTCGTATACAAATTCGTGTATCGAACCCGAAACAACGATATCGTTGGTATGAATACATGATTCGTCGCACGAACGCTCGGAAGAAAATACTCACGACCCGTCGCAATAATGTTTAATTTATAACACCTTACGCGATGTATATATATATTTTATTTATGCAGCATATTACGAAACTATAAATATTATTACGAAACTCTAAGTACCGTAACGGGATCTCAGTTCATGTGCGTTACCACAATATGTGATAGTAATATCAATATGATATTATTAAATTCACGATATTTCAACGTATCGTTTAAAATAATCATGCATTTTGCTTTCTTCATATTTTTCATTATTATCATTATTATTTTTTTTTTTAATCCGAAAATTACGTTTTCGATGAAACGTAACATTTTAATGTCGATATTATGCACACGAGTTTGTGAGTGTTTTGAACATTTTTGTGAAATCCATGCAAGAAAAAATAACGTTAAACAAGCGCGTAACAATTATTTGTACACACTAACGGATTTTGGTTTTTAAAATACAAACATAATAAATGTATCTAGTAGATATCTGTTTTTTTTTCCATTTTAACCCGTCGTTGGTACACATGTGAGCGCGTCGCTCACACAGATA
>NW_020272636.1:0-10877 GCF_003268045.1 Sipha flava
TTTGAACAATTTTTGAATAGTCTATATACTAATTCATCGATATACAATATACATATATAAATATACGATATATAATATACGTTTCAATAGTATCTGGTACTCAATTTACGTATTTAGTAGTCAATTTAGAAGTTTTGTACCTATTTATAGTTTTGTTGTCTGTAATGTTGCTATTATCGATTATAGTCACTTATTGAGGGCCTCGACTTAATTGGCGTACAAATTATATGAACTACGTAAATAATATTATAAAGATAACATAATTTGTGTAATATTAGTCATTTTCGCAGGGACCCTATCTGTTATTACTATAGTACGGCCAGCGAAACTAGAAGCTTGACGGTTACGCGCCCTAGTGACCGTTTTCGTGTAAACCAGGGGTTCTAAATATTTTGGTTGTTTGTACAGCTGTGTTGTTTTTCGAAATGAATATAGTGAATATGTTATATAGTAGTCCGGCTCACGAAAAGTGGTTCTTATTCTATTGTAAATAATCAGTAAAATGCGTTGCTACGTTGTGTTTAAGAATATATTTATTATATTAACAAGTGTAAATGTGTTTGAAATTGTTTTACGCGGGAAATCGTTCTTCGTAGCCCTAATGAAAAACGGCCACTAGGGCGCGTGACCGTCAAGCTTCTAGTTTCGCTGGCCGCACTATAGTGGCGACGTTACTGTAGATTTCACGCGGCAAGTTGTACGCTTATAAACAATCATTTTATCTCAAAACCTTAAAAATATAAATGATTTATGTATATTTATTATTGAAATGAATTTATCTTCAAGCTATTCAGATGTATTAACTGCATGTCTCTTATTTTTAACATTACCAATAACTGTTGCGTCTGCAGAACGCAGCTATTCTAAGCATAAATTAATAAAAAATTATCTTCGTAATTCTTTATCTCAAGATTGATTGAAAAATATAAGCATTTTGAATATAGAAAACAAACGAATACAAGAACTCAATATTGATAAAATTATAACAGACTGTGACATGCAAATGCTATAAAAACTTTTTAAAATAATTTAAATTTAAGGCGAATTAGTAAATTGTTGATTATTATGTTGTAATTGATTGGTTGTATTAAAAAAATAAAACTATGATTAATAATATTAATTATACACTCAGAAAAATATTTACTAATATCAATGAAAAAGGTATATAATACTAAGGAAAAACGGGTTTGATTTGGAGCCTATGATATCGATTCATAGAAATATAGCATAATATAATATTATATTAAAGCTAAATAAATTTCATTAAACCAATGTTTTATTTCAT
Organism: Sipha flava; assembly: GCF_003268045.1. Lineage (NCBI taxonomy): Eukaryota > Metazoa > Arthropoda > Insecta > Hemiptera > Aphididae > Sipha > Sipha flava. The sequence goes on from NW_020272636.1 coordinate 1,286, forward strand.
TAATTATAATTCTGTAATCCATAAATTTAATTACTCAGAGATTAAATTAATGAAAATTATGTGCATTAATTTAAAGATAAAAAAAAGTCATACAGTATTTAATTTAAAGAAAAATGTCTTTAAATTGATTTCTCAACAAATTTAAAAAAAGGAAACTCTTGCATTGATTGTATGTTATAATTTCTTATTTTTAAAGAATATTGGGATTAAATTAATTTGATTTATATATAAACAAATAATGAACTGTAAGCATTGCTTATATGCTATTTATCCTTATTTTAAAACAATTCTTGGTTTTAAAACAAATTTTTTTTTTCATAAAAAGTATGATTTCTTTGAAAATTATAATAAAAAATTATACAGTTTATATAAATAACACTTTATCATTTTACTATAAGTAGAATTTTTTTTATTGTTTGAAAGTACATATGATTACCTAATACAATTTATGAACAAGAAAAATATAGTATATAATGTTTTAAATAATAAAAATATATATACAGTGTTATCAAAATGATATATTGAAATAGATCAAAGCTGTATGTTTATCAAAAAATTAAAAAATAAACATAATTAGATACAATACATTACAATACAATATTAATAAATGAAATAATAATACATAGGTTCCTTATAATTTAGGATTAGATTAAACATCAGTTAAATAAAAATGTACATAAGTTTATATAAAAAATACTGTTGTATGTATAACTTATACTATAAGTTATAACATAAATCAAATTATATGTATTTTAATAAATATTCTATGTAAAATAATGTTTGACTCATATTACAGTGCCTTTATTATTTAGATATAAATTAATTGGAGGACCCATGAAATATGTATTACTTTTCAAAACATACAGACCAGTATCAACATTTGAGACAATATAACTTACAAAATGATATTGATTATGATTAAAATTTATTTTATTTAACATTTCACATTTCATATGTTTAGAAAATGTACGATAAGCCGAAAAAGTTTGTGAACAATGCAATATACCACAGCGATAAAAACTCGATGATGATAATGAACATACTTTAAATGTACTATGAATTAATCAAGTTCAGTAAATAAATCTTTACAAATAAAGCAAATTAGATCCATTGTTTAAATAAATGAATTTATATTTACAAATCGTTATACATAAATATTTATTTATTTAAATGAGTTATGTTACCAAAATATTAGTTTGAAAAAAAATAATTAACAATATTATAAATACTAAATTTAATTATGAGAATTTAAATAGTAGATAAATCAGAAATTAATGATGTTAAGGAAGAACTTTTACATCACACTCATTATGAATATCATAGAGAAATTTTTGTATAAATGTCTAAACTAAAACAAATTGAATGAGATACTGTAAATTGAACACTTGGAAAATTTTAAAACATGTGTCTAATGCACGAACTATGTTAGGTAATTTATAATAAGTATTAAAATAATATACATAAAAATCGTTTGTACCATCTAAGTCTGCTCCAACAATGCATATGAATGGTTGTACTTTTTCTTTGTTTTTGTAAGCGTTGTCAATTTGTAATTGGCATTGAACATGTAAATCATTCAGTGAAACCACTTGTAATAAAAAAGACGTTTTGGCATCGGAAATAGATGTTTTGACTATGCGTCGTTTGTTGGTAAGAGGATTTATTTCAAATGATCTGGAAGTTGGAACCAATAAAGCATTCATTAAATCCAAAACTAAGTGATTTCTAGTTTCTACAAAAGCAAAAATAAGCATTACTTAATTGAATTAATTAAAATTATAGCTTTTAAATATTGTACCAATATCTGTTTCTTTAATTTCTATTAAACGCTTGAGTAATAATTTGCTGTTTCCATCTTTTATGTTAGTGATCATTAACGGAATAATATTAATAATAAATTTATCCCACTTCGCAAACAGTGAGTTTCCTTTTGTAGGATATATATAATCAAAATCAATATCAATCTGAAATAAAAACAATCTAATGTTAAAATTAATATAAACTACAAGTATTAAGCCACAAAACATTTAACAAAATGGCAGACTAGTAATATATTATTTTGATACAAAGCCAAACTATTAGATATAGGACGTGCATTTATAACTACTTAGTACACACAGTTGGAAAAAATTTTAATTCAATAAAATAAAATATTACCAAATTGTAGGCAAATGACTGTTTCAAAATAGGCCATTCGTCAAGAATATCAGCTATGTTGATATTCTGTGACAATAAATAATCTCTACGAATTTCACAAGTTTTTTGCCATTTTGAAGTTATTTCACTAATAGGTTCAACATAAAACTGAAGCCATTTCTTTAATTCAATTAAATCTTCATTTACTATATAGGTACATATAACAATAATCATTTACCATAACTATTACTGAAATTGGTTTATTTATCTATTTATGACTATACAATTATTTACTTATAGTTATCTTTTGTAATGTAGATATTTCCTCTAACGTAGCAACATCAGAATTTTTTTTCACTTTTTTTGGAGGACACCATAACTGATGTCGTCGTAATTTGGTTAATGTATTATGATACTTTTGGTACAATATTCCCTTTGGTTTTTTACCAGGTACATTTATGAAATATGTTTCCTATACAGGGCAAAAACATTTGTTTAAAATTACAATAATTATAGTCAAAACTATATGAACTTGAAATTTATATCGTGCATATATATATATATATATATAGCATGCGCGGTCATGACCAATTTACGTCCGCCACCTGGTGTACTCTTAAATTGAATAGAGTATAATACACTACCCGTTTTAGGATTTCTGGCAACAAATTATACAATACATATGCCTAATTCTGGGATGTAATATATTTAAATACAACATGAATTTATTTATTAATTATATCTATTATGTTTATTGTGTTAGACGAAACTATATCTGCTAAAGTCTGGTTGAGTAAGTCAGGTTTATCGGCTAACCATGAGGAAATTATAAAAAACTGGAAACTTACATATGACTTAAGGAAATCAGAAATCCAATGTAGTGACATTATGAAATGCAATTTGTCAGACATTTTAACTCCTGGCCTATATTATGTGGCCCAAAAGGATATCTTCTAGTGAGTTTTCAAGTTAAAATTGTTATAAAAGTAATAACTTAATAATATATTGTATTATAATACATATAATTATTTCAACTTCTAATTAATATAATAAATTAAAACACAAAATTAAAGTTAAAGCTTAAATAAGTTATAGCTTTATCTATCTTTATTCAAGATTTATTGTTTTAAGGTATTTGAAGATTTTTATTTGGAATATCCCAGCATAAATAATTTTTTACACAATTGGCCAACATTTATGAACCATTGGACTTATTTTTCAAATACTTTACTGAACTTACGTAGGAATTCAGTAAAGGATAGTTATGGTAAAGACTTATTAAAACAATTTGATACTGTACAACTCTGTGGAAATGAGTAAATAATTTTAAATAATAATTAATTTTTTGTAGGTAAGCAGTTTTTGTTTTTATTTAGGTTTATTACTTATATAAATTATAAGCCCAAAATAGTACTTATTAGGTATTTTCTACAACGGATTTTTTTTTAAACATCTAATTTGTTTAATATATACATATAATTATTTTATAGCTATAGGTATATATATTTTATATAGCTATAAAATAAAAATATTTTTGATACTAAATACTTGGCTGTTTATTAATTTTCATTGAATTATTTATTACTTCAATTAGATACGGGAACATGCTATGTACTAAAACTTCTTCTTATTCCATATCTTGTGCCTACTAAAACTCAAATACATAACAACAAAAATTCATAGAGACCATCACTAATTGAGTCAAGTGCAGCTTTTTCGTTCATGTTACTGTAAGTTATATTTATTATAATTATATTATATATTTAATTGAACAATTTTACCTACATAATGTATAAAAAACTACCTATTTAGAAATTATTTATAATAATTACAAATAATTGATTATAATTAGAAATGTATTTAAATTAATTGGGATTTTTTTTCATGCATATTGTGGTAGAAAAATGTTGAAAGTTTAAACTGATAGTAAGATACATGTTGCTTAAATATATTCATTATGGTTCAATTATTCAGCCGTTTGTAGTATTGGTCAGTAAAGATATATTTTTTATTCAACATTGTTATGTTAGAGATGATGATAAATTTTGGAAATGTAACTGCCCTTTGGAAGCTATAGACGCATGTTTCAAGACATACATGGCATTACACTGCAGCTATCTCAAAGAATGCTATGAATCTCAGATAATTTTCCAATTACAGCTATATACCATAAATACTATTTATGATTGTCAGTCTTTAGTAATTGTGTCATTAAATAGTAAAATGAATGCCCTAAGAGAAAAAAATAAACATTAATATTTAAATTATTATTATTATTTAATGTTCATTTTTTAATATAACTTATGCTATACAACTAAATCCAATTATAAGCATAGGCTTTGATCAACATTATCATGCATATGAGATTGAAAATTCTAAAATAATAGATATTTAAAATCATATTGGCTGTTATATTAATGAGTTACCTGATTCGACACCAACTAAAGCTAGATTTCTAGAGAATGGAAAAATGTATGCTACTCTAAAATATGCGTTGTAAGTTGTAAACATTATTTTTATAGTTTATATTTATTGTTTTAATAAGATTAATTATGATTTATATAAGTGTTTGTGATGTTATCATTTTAATATATTTATTTAATTTCTAATTCTATTCTTATATTACAGTTTTAACTTATTTCTAAGCGTGGTATATATTATGAATGAAGTATTCTATAGTACATATTTTAATAACTACAACTTTCATCTTACTAATACTATTTAAATATATTTGCTTGATTAATGATGTACCTATTTAAGTACCTGCATACCTACAATTTTCTTATTTGTTTAATAATATTGTTTATTAATAAATTATTTTATTTTTAAGAAATTTAATGATATTTAAATTTGGTTTATTTATTTTATAATTTCATTTACAAATTTAACATTAAATGAAGGATAATTTTCAAACTTGCTGTTATTAAAATTACATTAATTACGGTTGTTAGGGTACACCTATGATAAATTAATTCAATTTCAGTGATAACACTGATAACTACTGACAATATTATTACAATGCGTGCGATGTAGTTAAATCGCATAATTTTAAGGTTAAATTAACACCAAGTAATAGTTATCATACACTGATAAGACGAGTTTAGAGTGATGGTAACTTTGAGAATTGTAAAAGCTAAATCAATGCTCAATGATGACAAATTAACTAAGCTATAGTAACATGGCATGGAGTTAAAACAACCCTGATAAAAGTTATTAATTCCTTAAACTGTTTGTATAACCGGCATTACGAATTTAACTCACATTAATGTAAATTCAGCTCCAAGACATCCCTAGCTCAAAATCAACGTTCAAAAGTGTATGCAATTGACACTCGCTGTTGTTAAAACCACTCGAAATTTTTATGCGTGCATCTTTTTGAATAATATTTTTATAATTTGGATCTCCAATATTGTAAAGAAGTGTATTATTCTGGACTTCATGAATTAGAATTTCGTCTTCCGACACCGAGAAAATCAGTGTTGACGCCATTATATCTACAAACGTTTCAATAGTGGTTGTGATTTGTTGTAGCGACATGTCGCAAGGTACTGCCTCGGAGCAGTAGTGACGTCGGTCGCGACGACTCAAAGTTAGGTTAGACTTTAAAGTTAGAAGTTAGAAGGTCGCGACTTGTCACGTCTTGCAAACCAATGAATAATATTTTCATATAAACAGATGTTGAGGACTTGTCGTACCTTAGAAACCGTACTTTTATCGGGGAATTCTTAACTAGTGAGCTAAATTAGGACTTTTCGATTTAGCGAAATCTTAAGTAAACAGCTATTTTATGTGGCACAAAATAAAATTTACTTACAATTTCGCTGTACATGTACTTCTGGTTGATTCTTCGAGGAGTCAAATTTGTCACGGTGCACACCACACAAACAAATAAATTTAAATAAACAAAGAAATTAAATTAAATCAGAAATTTATATTATAATAATAATACTAAATTAACTGTTTAAGTAAGTAATAAGTAAATTAAATACTAAATTAATATTTTTAATAAATATTATTTGTATTATAATAAAAAAAAACTATTTGCTATAATAATACAACAAAATTAAAACTAAATGTCGAATGACAACTAGAAATGTTTATCAAACAAATGTTAAAGAACAAAATAATAAAAAGAAAGCCACGGAGACAGTAGAAAGGAGACAAACGCCGTAATCGCTCGCAACGATAGTCCACCGTCCGCGAGCGCTTCGGGACTCATTACCGGGACCAAAACTGGTTCGATTAATCTATCGGGCATAATGATTGATAATTGAACGAATGGCGATATCAAGGCAAAGGGGTGTAAAGGGTGAGATCGAGGTATTCGTGCAACACGATCGTGTCAACTTGTTATATTTATTGCTTTTTGGAAGAAATATGTTTACGAGTATTTTATTACATTACACATTATTATTTAACATTAATTATTCATTTACTAATTATACTTATAAATTTTAATTATTTTTTTGTAAAATCTTTCTGAAATATATTGTCTTCAATGTTTTTCTATTTATACATTTATATTAAGAACTTGTAGTATATTATCAGGGACGCCCGGATGGGGGGGCCAGTGGGGGCCATTGCCCCCCCCCTGAGATTTTCGCGTCCCTTACAAAATTGGAAGTTATTTTACATAAAGCTGATCTTGGGTATTCAGTGACTATTCGACAATCCTTGTATCTAACAAGTATCTAACATTTTTTTTAATCAACAAATGATGATTCAATTAATTTATTTGCTTCAAACAAAAGGAGATTGTCATTACTTTTTGAATAAAATAATAAAATATGATGCGAATTCAATCAAATAAAGTTGTTTTTTGTTTAAACTTTATTATATTTTTTCTTATAAATATTAAAACTAATAACTAATAATGTAATTTTATATAAACTTAAATGAGTTTTGATTTTTAAAAAATTATTAATGATAGTAATACAAAATATGAGTAGATGAAATATGTAGCAGTAAATCTTCCTATAAGTATTTAGGTACTTAAAATTTTTTTGCCCCCCCCCCTGAGCTACATTTCTGTGGACGTCCCTGTATATTATTATACCACACATTGTTATTATTTCATGTAAATATTTTTTTTTTATATAAATATCATTCTTATACATAAATTTTATTTTAGTTTTGTGTTTGTGAAAAATTTACGGAAAGTTTCTTATTAATTTACTACACCAAATTTTTAATTTTTTATTTACACTATTACACGAGTTTGAAAATTCTGATTTTGCATTCACTATTGTAAATCAAACTATCAAAAATCTATGGATCTCATATGAATTATCCTATTCGTCAATAAGAAGCAAAAAAAAACTTTTAGATAATGTTAAACAATTAAAAGGACTAGATTAAAATTAAACAAATTATATACTATAAATTTGGTTGAAATCGGTTGATTTTGAATAATATTGTTATATAATATATATATGTTAATATTATTAATACCACATATCGTACGCAGTAGCTATTACATTGGGCGCTCACGAATTGCCTTCCATCTGACCCTCGAATTGCCTCCCGTATTTTTTTTTTAAAAGGTTACTTGAATTGCCTCCCGTTTTCAAAAATATTATTGACATGAATTGCCTCCCATTTTAGATAGTGGCCCTCGTACTGGAATCGCCTGCGATAGCTATAATTAATCGATTAAAATAGGTACCAATAAGTTTATAACTACAATTACAGTCATAAATAATTATATATAATTACAGTTAAAAAGATCAGTTATAATAAATAATAGATAAAATAAATGATAAAAATTAAAAATTAAGACCTAGGTTTAAATTTATTTGCCAATATTTTTAAATATTGCAATTTAGAAATTTCTTTTTGTTTAATTTATCAATTAAGTTGATAATAAAATACATTTTATTTTTTGTTGTAGTTCTAATTTTTTTGGTTTCCATTTTAGAAGTTCTTATTAATATTACTGTATCTACCTACATTGCTTTTAATACATCCAAAAATTGATATACATGAGGGTGAGTTGATGAAAAATTAGAATTATATTTACTGTGGAATGATTCACAAGAGTTAATAGACTTTTGTGCACTGGATGTCATTTCAGCCCACATTTTCGGTGAGAAAGATGAATTTTCATCTATATAATTTTCAACCAAATAATCGGAAAATTTGGTTATTTTGATATTGTTAGGCTGTAGCCCACCAAGATCTATGGCAAATACGTCACCTACCTGAAAACGAATAATAATTGTTTGGTCAAAAGTGAAAATAATTTCAGAATAAAATGTAGGTAATTAAAACTTTACTTCTTCTGGATGTAGAAATGGTAAACCAAATATGTATGTAAGATATTTTCCAATTTCTCCGTCTCTTGGATAATCAGTAGCTAAGCCAATTTGTTGAATTTTACGCCACCAAGATTAACATAAATTAAATATACAATCCTTAACTTTAATTTGTGGCCAAACTTCACGTAATGCATTATGTATGTTTTTCAAAATCAACAAAATACAATTTTGGTTTAAATATTTCCATGGACATCAAACATTGGTTACGTAATTTCACAGAAGCTCGTTTATATGATGCTTGACTTTTATCCCTGAGTAAAAATAAATGCTAAGGGTATATAATAATTATTATAAAATCCATGTATTGTAAGCAATTGGCAAAAATATTGAGGACAATAGTCAAAAGTTTCATCCACATGTATTGTGCTTAGCGTACTTAGAAACTTGATATTTCCATCATATCAAAACATCACCAAACTATTTAATGTGTCATTTACCATTAAAAAGTTCTCATTTATAAATGTTTTAACTTCAATGGACGATAAAATTCTATGGACTTAATTTACATTTTGTAGTAATTTTGGATAAATAGAATTTCTAACATGATTCATATTATTTTTTATATAAGTTACGTCCGAGTTTGTTAATGTACTTAGATTGCATTTTTTCATCTCGTCATGAAATAATTTTGCTGGTCGTTCAGAGAGCTGTTCTAAAACTTTTCGTTATAAATTATTGCTAAGTATCTATCTGTTGATTTTTTGATCAGAATCTTTCACACAATCGTGAGTAAGTTTACTATTTTCGAACTGGATTTCTTTATGTTGATTGGATTTCAAATAAGCTGAACATGAATTTTGTACATGTTTATCGTTTAATGTCATCAGCTTAATCTTTTTAAAATTAAAACTTAAAACCGTCACATATTATAATAATATAATAACCTTTTTCGCTGACCCCACTGATCACGTTCATTTTTATAAAACGATATATACATACTACGTAGAAATATATTAAGGCCCCTGCAAATGTGTCATTTTTAAGGAGTTGTGTTTAGGCAATTATTTCGTTCCTTCGATCACTGATCGTCTTTGTGTGTGTAGTAAATGATAATTAGTGTGCGTATACTCCCCTACCATCACCCGCGACCCACATCAATTTACAATTCATTGTTATTTCTTATCTGGTTTATGGACGGT
>NW_020272637.1:0-5222 GCF_003268045.1 Sipha flava
TGGTATGCCGCTTCACGCATGTGTTTGTTTTTGTAAGAACTGTGTTTTTGTTAACCCGCGAATTTTTTTTGAAAAAATATATGGCCCGTAGGTAATTTGAGTTTGAGATCACTGATCTATGCCCTTTTGAGGAGTGAAACACAAGAAACTTACTCTTCATTATTAACATTAATACGCAATATTTTACCTCTTCGTTATAATAGAATCAGTTTTGTCACTGATTATGAACGAGCTCTTATGAATGCTATCAGGGAATTATTTCCAAATAGTCAATAAGTATGTTGTTGGTTTCATTATACAAAGTTAAATAACATTTTATTATGATAATACCTGCCAGATAAACTAATATGTATTTTAGATATTTTATTTTGGATATAATTTATTTTTATTATCCAATATTTTCTCTATTTGCTTTAACTGCGCTATTGCCTTGACATGCTTAATCTGGTGTTGAGTAGTTTTGATAATTATTACTTCAAATACTATTACTCATTGTTTATGAATGTATTGTTATAAATCTTAATTGTATATCTAATATGTATGCTTAATTAATTGTATGTTAGTCATACTTGCATGATAATAAAATGTTTTTTTAATTGTTAACCCTAAAATATACTAATATTTTAATTTTTTTCAACAGAAAAGCTGATTGTTGATTGTTGTTGAGAATCAGATCTTTATAGAATTTCAACAGCGCAAAGATGACTTTAAAGTAATAATTTGATTTTTTTTTTTTTTAAACATTTAATTAGTTTTTTGTATTTCAACTATGGTTCATTACCAAATTCAATTGAATGTGACGCGTCAGATTCAGCTATATCTTTTCGTTCATCATTGTCATCGATTTCCTTCAATTCTGATGTGATTATATCAAAAGAACTAAATAAATCAAATACTTCCTTAGGCACATTGAATGAAAATGAGAACTGGCGTGGACTTGGGAAGGAAATTCATGTCATTGATACTATTAATGATAAACCAAAAAGATCTAGACCAACAAAATATATGCAGTCAAATAAAAATATAGAAAATGTATTAAATATTAATAAAAAATATTGAGATCTAGCCTCAATACTTTATTGATAAATGGTAATAATTCTTCAATCATTATGGATAAAAAACAAAAATACCTTGTACAAAACACATGTGCGTACGATTCAGTGGCTGTTATTATTTCTACAGCATATATAGACAATCCTAATTATAAAATGTTTATTGACTCAAATGAGGACACATTTTTTAAATTTTGCAAGACACTTGCAACTAACGGGACAGTAAAAATATTAAACAAGGGCCGTTTCAATATTTTAAAATCTATTTTTTCTGAGGACACTACATTATCAGGAATTAAAAGAATAAATACTCAATGCAATGTAACATACATTATAACAGAATTATTTAAAATATTTCCATCAGCTATTGATTATACTAAATGCACTAATACATCATGTAAAAATAAAAACACTAAACTTCGAACAATTGTGTTGAATCACCAAGCTTTAATAAATATCAACCGTTTAGAAGAGGCTTTAAATGATTATGTAAACAAAATAAATTATACTTGTTCTCCACCTCACTACGATGGAGAAGTTACACAAAACAAAATTCTACAACATTTATTCATTGAAGCTGATCAGGTTGAAGACTTATGTGCATTTGAAATGACCGATTTTCCAAAAATGGTGACGATCAAAAATGAAATGTAAGATTTAAATATTTTGCTGCATAATTATTTCATCTTAAATTATAATTATTTTTTATTGTTCAATAGATTTATTTTTAATGTAATTGTAGACTATAGTAATGGGCATTATGTGAGTTACATTCGACGTTCAAATGGACAAAGGGAAAAGCACAACGACTTGGCAAAAAAAATTCTTAACTATAACTCCCCGATAAAACATAAAGTTTCTCCTCATTTAATTATTTATACTAAATTGTAATTGCTAATTTAATTTAATATTTAATATCTATATTAATTAATAATTTGTCATAAGGATATACAATTTTTATTTAATTTAATATTTTTAGTTTTTATATTTTAAGGTATGAGGTATTTGTTTTTATTTATGTTTTCACTAATAAGCAGTTTGTATATTAAATTAATTTTCTAGTACAAGATGTAATAATATTAATAGTTTTAGTGTTCAATAAATATTTAAATTGAATTGAAAGTGCCGGTTCAGAATTTTAAAAATGAATTAAAATACTTTATTTATAACTAATAAACTAAAAGTAATTAATAGCTTACAAGGTTACCTTTTCGTTACTGTAATAAAATAACTTAACTTTTCAATAGGAAAAATAAACGCAATTTTTCACATAACTTAAAAAAAAATATATATATACATAAGTAATAAAAAAATTGACTATAAATATCCGATATCTTAGGTTCCTTGGAATTCAGAAAATATACTATATTTGGTTAATAATATCACAAGTTCGACTCGTTACTAATATTAAACTATACACATGATGTAATCCCACCCATAACAATAATAATATGTGTAAAAATTTGATTTTGAGTTTCCATGTTCTCTGAGAATTTACAAATTCCAAAATTGCATTTACAATTATTTACAATTATTCGGAATTAGTTTGAAACCGATAGGATAAAGTGGGGGGGGGCTGCGTGAAGTTAGCCCCCATTTTGATTTTGATTTTGTGACTTTCTTGGGGATTTACAAATTCCAGAATTGCATTTACAATTATTTACAATTAATTTACAATTATTTGGAATTAGTTTGAAACCGATAGGACAAAGTGGGGGGGGGGGCCAACTTCACGTACGTTTGTATATGTACAAATAGTTATTATTAAATCAAGTTGACTATTATAGACATGTTTTTTTTTAATTTTAAGTAATATTTCTTCAGTATTTCAGAAGTAGTTTTACAAGGTAGGCCTAATTTAACTTAAGTTTCTGCTGCAATTTCTTTATTAAAATTCATAATATTTACTAGTCATTAAAACCTTAATGTTGTTCTTCAGCTAAAAATGTTTTCCTCGTTACTAGTATTACCATATACATATTGTAAAATGAAATCTAACTTGCTTTACTATGTGTGGTTAGTTTCTCTGGTCTTTCAGTAAGTCATTAAATTTGAATGAATTTGGTTAATTTTAATTCATTGCGTGCAGTCAATTTACCTGAATTAACTAATATTGGTTTGACTGAAATTCTTTATAAACAACAATTTGAGTACGCTGTGAGATGTAAGACTTAATCCATTGAAGAAGAGGACCACATACGCCAATAAATTTTAATTTATGTAAAAGAATAGTGTGATTAACTTTATATAAAGCTTTAGCGAAATCAGTATAAATAACGTCCATACGTAAACCAGCAGAAAAAGCATCAATTATGGAATGTTGAAGGGTAAGTAAATTAGTAGTAGTTGTTTTAGACGGTCTAAAACCATGTTGATCGTCAACAATAATTCTGTCAAGTTCAGGAGGTATCATATCCGACACAATAGTTTCGAATGTTTTAGGTGCAGTTGAAAGTAAAGAAATAGGCCTGTAATTAGAAATATTCGATAAGTCATATGATGTCTTAGAAATAGGAAGGATAATACTTGTTTTCCATCTATCAGGAAAAATACCACTAGATAAAGATAAATTAAGAATATAAAGTAGAGGAGAAGAGAGGACAAATTTACATTGTTGATAAGACTGTCTTGTAATTAAATCAGGTCTAGGACCACACTTTGAACTAAGGTTATTTAAAGCATTAAAAACTTCGATTAAGGTGATTTTATATGAAAATAAAGGTACCAGCAATGAGTTATTCGGAGAAACTGCACTTAGATCAATATATTTTGATTTATCATAATGTTCAAAAATAATAGCAAAATGTTGAGCAAAGGCTTCAACAATAGAATTTGGAGAGTTAAATTTAGAATTATTTAAATACATACAGTCAGGTAGAAATGTTTTTTTTGCGTTTTTCATTAATAAATATCCAAAATTTGGATGGTTGATGTTTAAAATCTTCCTGGTTATTTTTTAAATAATTTTGGTAGTTTAATTTAGAGAGAGCTTTACACTGGACACGTAAATTTGAGAATTTATTATAATCGTTAATGGCACCAGTTTTTAAAGATTTTATGAGCTATTTTCTTTTTAAATATTAAATTTTTTAGTTCAAAACCAAACCATAAAGGATATTTTTGACGAGTTATTATTTTTTTTTTGGAACAAATATATCAATAATTTTATAAATAATAGAATAAAATTAATTTGTAACTTAATTTACATTAAGATTTGAAAATATTTCAACTTAACTTATTGAGCCTAAGCATTTAATGATATCAGAGTAATTGCACGAGTAAAAATCATAAGTAAATAAATTATAATCAATAGGCTTATAAGTATTAATAGGAATAATTATAAGTAAAGATAGATGGTGAACATCACAAGAAACAAGAGGAGTCGTAAATTTAGAAACTGTAATATTATCAATATTAGAAAGAACTAGATCAAGAATGGTATTATTTTTATTTAAAACAGTATTGAATTGGAATAAACTTAAACTGAAATTTTAGATAGAAAGTCTACTGAAAATTGATTTAAATTTAAATAGTTAGGTGAACAGGAAGGATAAGTGAATTGCCATTTTAAGTTTGGCGTATTATAATCACTTACTAAAATTATATTTTTAACGTAGGGATAGGAAATTAATAAATCATTAATAATATCGAACTTTTTATTGTATAACGTTATAGGTGGGCGCATAGGCGGAAATCCATTGAAAAAGTTGGGGGGGCTACGATTTTTCTCATAAACCAAAGGACCCCATAAATAATCTTACACAATTTTAAAATTTAACATTGAAAAAAATTTTACTAAGCAACTAAACGGAAATATAAAATTACGGTTCAATTATATTTTTTTTTATATTTCAAATTTAATAATGTAGTATAGGTACTGTATTAGAAAAAAAATACTATACAATAACAGTCTTGTTGAATAATTAAATATATCTTATTACAATAAATGCTTTATTTTAAAACTATCATCCTTGAGGATTTAGAAAATTCGTTCAAAATAAATTCAGTATCAATATTTTTTGTTACATCCTTCTCTATGTGAAGAATAGAAAGATTTGTAAAGCGTTCTTGATGCATAGAAGTTCTGACCCACGTCTTTATTCTTCGCATAGCCGAAAAAGATCGCTCACATGTTGCAGAGCTGACTGGTAAAGTAAGTGCTACTTGTAA
>NW_020272637.1:5232-6159 GCF_003268045.1 Sipha flava
TCTTAAACACTTTACACACAAAACTCAATAGACAATAGTAAAATAATAAATAGTATATAATATTATATACAAGTACGACGAACAGCTGGATATGAACTAAATAAAATAATGATGAGTGATAAATGGTTATAACTTACAACGTATAATTAATTTAAACTATAAATAAAATATTATCGTGTATTATTTTTACTGCTGCGATGCAGCAATCAACACTATCATTGTATCGACAATCGGCAGTATTGGTTTTCCAAATTAATATAGGTAATTTTATATATTTTGTTTTATTCGACGGGCGATAAAACAAATCACTGTAGGACAGTATTCGAAGTGTTATAAAAACAACTTATAATTTTAATTTTCGTATAAAATATTATGTAAAATATTATACGAACAAATTTATAGTATAAAAAATTATTATGTGTTATATTTCTTGTTTTTTTAAGAATATAATATACCTAAGAAAATAAAACTAAAAAATTGTTATGTTTGCAAGATTGTTTGGGGGGGCTTGGTGGGCTTTTGGGGGAGGGGGCTAAGCCCCCTCAAGCCCCCCCACCGATTTCCGCCAATGCTCTTAAGACCTAGTGCTTTCAACCATTCATTTTTTAAATTTCTATCTTTTGGTATGACAAACACGGACAGTTTTTTAAATTTATTGCATCTAAAATAACAAATTTTTGGCATTTTGAACCAAATTGATGCTTAGAAAATATATAAAGCCGTGTACACACGAGCGCGCCGAACCTGTAATGCAACGTTGCACGCGCCGGGCGCTCGTTCGTGTGGACAGTATTTGAAACACGCGCGCGCTGTTACTACAACCGCGCGGAGAGAACCAATTTTTGTCGGTTTTTCAAACGAACACAAAGGAAATGTTCGGCGCAGTGTGTACGTGTTTATATTGTTTTTATCATCGTTGAAACGCGC
>NW_020272638.1:0-14119 GCF_003268045.1 Sipha flava
CAGAAGTAAACTGGTCATTTTCCTTTTTAAATAAATTATTACTCGTCCTGGACATTGTTACAGCTACATCGCTGCGAGTATATAATTCTTTACCTAGAAAAAACTGTTCTTTATTTTTTTTTTTAACTGTTTGTTTTTTTTCTTGTGGTAAATTTTTATAAGTGTTCAATTATTGAAAATACCTATCTCTCTCACCCTTACGTTTCAAGATAACAATGAACGTGCTAGGTCGTAAAATAATTAATGCGATACCCATAGTAGTATCCTGCACAACGATCACTACAGAAAGCTCGTAAAAATATTCAGTGTTAAAACCTGTAGGTATCATTGAGTCAAAACTTATTTTACTATTAACTAACTTATTATCTATAAGTAAACATGATGTCTTATTCAGAACAAATAGAATAAGATTGTTTAAGTATGTGATGTAAGTAAAATATTTATTTTTATTTATTTTATTATTTATTTGTTTATACATTATTTATATTAATAAAAAATGTTAATAATTTATAAATAGTTATCTACATGTTTTCAGTTATCATTTTACTATTAATAATTATATTATACTAGCTGACTCGACAAACGTAGTTTTGTCATATAAATTATTTCTAGAGAATATTTTGCTAGAAAAAAATAACTAATTAAATATAGGCATGTAAGAATGTGGGTAAGGATAAGGATATAAGGAAGAGATATGGAGTGCTACGAATGGTGACGAAATATAAAAATGATAAAACATCAAACATTTATTTTTTTAATAATTTATTAAAATTGATTCATTAAAATTATATATATTGCTAATTATGACAATATTAGTAAAAAACAATATCTATCCCTTAATGCAACAGAGTGTACAATATTTTTTGTTATCCCATCTTTCACCAACACAAACTGGATGGCTCGAGAGCACACCACGTATAATTATCCGTGTGAAAAATATGATGTGCTCAAATTTAAGCTACATACATTGTTTGGCTTTGAAACTTATTGATAGTCATTGCAAATGCCAATCTAATTGGAAATTTAAGGCGTTTTTAATTGTATTGGTACATCTGTGGGTATAATAGAGATTCGCGGTAATAATATATTTCCACCTCGGAATTTGCCATTTAAAATTATGGCTTCGATAACATTTTTCATTAATTTTTTAACAACTTATCGTGTGGCCAATTCATTATCATGCCGAGAGCGCAAAGAGCACGCATTGGCAGAAGAACTGCCAATGCAACTCGAATGTATAACAGAAGGCAACAAAATAACACACCAGAACGTTCTCAAACACTTGCATAGGAGCAACGTGACGCTTTGAGTATGAAATCTTCGTTTAATTATCAATCCGAGATTGATTATTTAAATATTAAAGCGCTTCAATTGGACGAATGACTATATTATGTCCTTAGTGCCATGCAAAGAAATGGAAAGATGAAACCCATGGACTTTGCTGTGCTGACGGTAAAGTTGTTTTATACCAATTTGAGGATCTTCCAGACTAATTAAAAGTTTAATTGATAATTCTTACTCTCTATCAAAACATTTCTTTGATAATTCTAGACGGTATAATACTTTGTTTCAAATGACATCGTTTGGAGCAAACGAAATAACTGAAGGGAACTTCATGCCCTCTTTTAAAATTCAGGGTCAAGTGCATCATTTAATAGGTAGTTTATTACCCGAAATTGGAAATAATGCTAAATTTTTACAAATATATTTTATGTCAGAGTCGGATCAAATATCTAAACAGCTGTCTGTCGTGTAATTTTATTTATTATTAAAATTAGTTATTTATATTAAATAAAGAGTGATATTTATTATTTAATAAAATTTTTACAAATCTATTCACCATCACACCTACACTACACCTGATTCAGTTCATGTTGAACAAACTACATTTATTTTGCGTTACCTTCATTATGATGTCATAGAAAAAATGTATGATATTAAAGAACGGTTTTTAGCTTTTGTTGACTGCAATAAAAAAACAGTTGAATCCATTGCAGATTTGATTCGCGAAACTTTAAAAAAATATAACATTCTACTTACTGACTGCCGCGGACAAGACTATGATAACGGTTCTAATATAAAAGGTGAATACAATGGAACCCAAAGTCATGCCACATTTACCATGTACAATCATATTATGTATATATAGGGGCAGCTCCAGGGGGCCCTAGGGGCCACAGCCCCCACCCAAGCCCGTACCGTATTTATAAAAAAAATGTATATTGTTAACAAAAAATGCATATTATAATATTTACTATCATACGACACGCACAAGTATGTAGATAGAGCAGATACCAATATCCAGACGTCAGTCCGTCAATTATCGGTGAGACGGTCGTGTGCGTTGCGACGTAATTTTTTTTCGTCCGTTTTGTTTATTTGTTTTATTTCTTTGTTTTCATTTAAATATGGAGAGAAAAAAAAGAAAAGTCGAGAATGAAAACTTACAGTTTTGTCCTGAATGGATGAACTTATATTGTTTTATTTTACCCGGTAGAGTAGGTGCCTTACCGGTTTGTTTAATTTGTCATCAAACAGTAGCTGTTATAAAAGTGTTTAATATTAAACGTCATTGAGACAGCACACAAGTCATTTGTCGAAAAATACCCATTGGGGGGTACTGAACTTCGTAAGTCAAAAATTGAAGATCTACATAAGAAATATGAATCGGCAACTAAAATTTTGAAACACGCAATGGCTAACCATTAGAAATGTGCTCAGGCTTCATTACAAATTTCGTGGACACTCGGTAAACTTATGAAGCCATTTACCGATGCTGACATTGCTAAAAAATGCATGCTTCAATCTGTAAGTCTACCGTTTGAAAATAAAAAAGATATTGTTGAAGCTTTTCGTCATATCCCGATATCAGCATCTACTAATACGAGAAATACCGAAGTACTGGCCAAAGATAATCACAATCAGTTGAAACAAGATCTATCTACAGCTGATTTTTATTCTTTAGCCTTAGATGAATCTTGTGATATCACAGATACATCTCAGTTTATAATTCGCGTGAGATAAACTGAACAATATCAGCGGGAAATTTTACGAATGTTATTAACACTTGCCGTTATCAAGGACTAGTAAAGGAAATGATTTGTACAATGCTGTAGTATTGTATTTTGAAACAGAAAATTTAAATTTGAAAAAAATTATCTCTGTTACAACCGATGGTACACCAGAGATGATTGACGTTCATCAAGGCTTTGTTCATAGATTAAGAAATGACCCTAAATGCAACTCTGATATTTTATCTTACCATTGTATCAAAGCGTCATTCTATCATTCATCAAAGCGTCCTTTGCTGCAAACTGGATCCGTGTTTGGAAAAAATGATGAGAACAGTAATGATTATTGTTAATTTTATACGTTTAAAATCTTCACTCCAGCACTGACTATTTAAGGCACTTCAAGAAAATGATACTCAGTTTGATGATTTACTATTTCATAATAATGCGAGATGGCTGAGCAAAGGAAATGTTATGCTAAGGTTTTTTAAATTACTGAATGAAATTGAATTTTTAATTCAAAGTACACATTTGACTGCCAAAGATTTTCACAAATTTATCAATGATAACAGTAACGTAGCAGAAATTGCGTTTTTGACAAATATATTCCAACACATAAATTCTTTCAACTTTAAACTTTTAGATAAACAGAAACTAATTTGCCATTTAGTTTCAGAAGTAAATTGTTTTTGTAGAAAAATTGACTTTTTCTTTACAAGATATTGGTAATGAACGTTTACATTTTCCCAACTTGCAGAAGATTTTGATGAAAAAGACGGGATTGATATCAGACATTTTTCAAAGTTTATGGGAAGTTTAAAGTTTGAATTCGAAAGACGCTTTGCAGATTTCAGAAAAATCCAAAACGTTGTACAACTATTCAGTGACGGCGCTACATATTTTGGGGCCCCGGGCAACTTTTTTGGGGGGGACTTAATAATTATACTATACGATGATACACAATTATTTATACTTTTTTTTATGCAGCTTATTTATATATGAATTACTTTTGTTAAGTAGTGAAAAAAAATCTATAGTACATCTGTAAATATTAAAATAATTTGTTATCCATAGACTATCTGATTAGGAAAAACTTACATAACGAGCATATTAAATTTACAAGTTACTTAAATGTTTTTTAAACTATAGGTAATAAAAAAAAATCATTTGTATAAAATTAAATACTCAAATAATAATAAAAATGATTAAATATATATTGTATAAATTAAATAAATATTACATTAGATTTTTACCATAGCTTTTACCAAACCTTTTTTTTTTCTAGTAACTTATTAGCTCGCTTATTAGTCTCAAATGTTGGTATTTTTACTAACTTTACTAAGTATTAATAACTATCCCGTAATTATGAACCTACCATGGTAGAAATTGTGGAATATGGATAGGGACAAAACCACAACAGAGATATAAAACGTTTAAAAACCTAAAATGAAAAATATAAAGAATAAATATAAAATATATTAATGAATTTCATAAATTTAAATGTACATTAAAAGTAATTAAAATAATTTTTTTCTTGCTTTTTTGCCAGCAAATTCATTTATAATATCATCATAATTAATTTTATCTGATATTGCCTTTTCAATTGATATTATAGACAACCCGGTAAGCTGTTCTTGGCTGATCCTATTGCGAAGATAATTTTTTATAATTTTTAACTTAGAAAAACTTCTCTCTGCGCTGGCTGAAGTGACTGGAATGGTTAAAAGTATCCGAAGAGCAACACTAATATTCGGAAATGAACCATTGGAATTTTTAACTATAGAAAGTGCTTCAAGAAGAGTTTGATTCTCATAGACAAGAGATCTGAAGATTAATAATTCTGCATATAAATCTAAAGCATCAATATCTTTTGAGTCTCTATCCGTCAAACGGTTTTGAAGGTCCATACAATGTTTTAATAAATCTGAATCTGCCATTTTTGTTAATTTCCTAATTCGAAATAAAAACCCAAAGTCATCTTTATAAGATTCAAGTTGTTTAAAGCGGGTTTCCATTGAGCTTATTGCTTGATCAACAATATAAAAAAATACTCTTGTCAAAATATTGTTTCAACATCATATCTTCTTTCATATTCTACTTCATAATTGAACATTTTCTTTTTTTTTCTTAAACGAAATGATTTAAAATTAGCTTCAATGTCATTTTCTTCACAAATTTCTTTTGCTGTTACTATAGAGTTTTCAAATCCTGTTTGTTTAAACGATCTTAAAAAAATTAAAAGACTTTCCAACATTTTATTAGAAATGTCTATATCAATATTTCTACCTTGTAAAATTTTGCTAACAACATTCACTTCTATTAAAATACTATACCATATCACCAAACTGAGAACAAATTCAAATGTACTAATTTCATTAGCTAACGATTGAGCTTCACTCTTTGACATAGTATCACTTGCTTCTCTAGATACTTCTTCCAAAGCTTCTATGATATTTGGAAGTTGATAACGAAGGGCTTTCACACTATTTACACGGCTCTCCCACCTTGTCTCTGACCACTTTTTTACTGTTAATAATTCACAATGCTTTTTAAAAATATCCCATCGACTTGTTGAAGCAGAAAATATTGTATAGACACGTTGAATAGTTCCAAAAAATGTCGAAGCCTGAACTGAATTTTTCACAGAATCTCTAAGAACCAAATTCAAGTTGTGTGAAACACAAGGCGTGAAAAATGCTCTAGGATTTTGATTAATAATTCTAGTTTGAACTCCTTGATATTTCCCGACCATATTTGAACCATTATCATAGGCTTGACCTCTGCAATCCATAATATTAATACCCATCTTGTTTAAATTTTCTAAAAGAATATTAGAAAGATTTAATCCTGTAGTTGTGAAAACTGGAATAAAATCCAAAAAGTACTCTTCAATATCAGGAGATTTTGACTGATCATCATCATACATATTTACTACTCGAATCATGAGTAACAATTGTTCATTGTGGCTAATATCAGGTGTGCAGTCCATGATTACTGTGTAATATTTAGCTTTTTTTCATAAAATCAACAATTTTTCTTCTGATATTATTTGACATTAAACTAATAAATTCATTCTGTATTTCATGACCTAAATAATGCACATGTGTTTCAGAATTTGTAATTCTTTTAACATGTTCTATAATGACGGGATCGAAATTGCTTAACATTTCAATTGATCCTAAAAAATTCCCATTGTTCTTTGTAAATAATACATCTGATTGTCCTCTAAAGGCATTATTATTTTTTGCTAAGTAATGAATAACAGATACTATTCGTTTAAGAACATCCCTCCAATGCATTTTTTCTTTCTCCATTAAAGCCAAATTTGTTTTATTGATAGTTGTATCAGATGATATCCTTAATTTTAACTCATTCCAGCATTGTATAGATTTATAATGTATTATAGATCTTTCATGCGACTTCAATGTTTCCGAGAGGTGTTTCCAATCATTAAAACCACTGTTTGCTAAACGGCAATCATAATTATTGTCATCAATAATTTCTTTACTAAAAAGCTTACCAGCAAAACAATTGACACAATTTTTAGTCTTAGAGTACACTAGCCATTGACGATCAAATACTTCATTATTGGGCAATTTACGGTAGTAATAATTAACACTGAAACTTCTTTTTGGATATTCTTCATTAGGTGGAAAATCAAAGTTTTTTATTTGCATAGGACCCAACTTAACAATTTCATATTTCATAATATGAGTTAATACCTTAGGCCATGTAGAAAGATCACTCAAATCATAAACTTCGACGTTTTGACCATCATGATTTGTTGAAACAGAGTAATTTTCTTCTTCTATACTTGAAACTTAGAAAGTAAGTGGTTTATTATTGTCTGAACTTGTACTAGTAGAGTTGATTTGCATTTCAAGATTTTTTGTGATCTATAATAATTTAATGAAAATACTTATATGTAATTATTTTTTATTTGATAATTATCATTACTTAGACAAATGCTAATATATACTTCTAAATATTGAGAGTGAGCTTATATTTTTTTTTACATCTTTATACACATTATAGTATTTAAAAATAAGTTAAATGTATGTTAAATGTATTCTAATGTTTTTTTAACAAATAGCTTAATTTGGTATGTATCTTTTTTAATGATTCAATAATTTTATTGTAACAAAATAATTCTCTTTTAATAATGAATTATTTAAATTGTTATATTAGTTATGCTTATGTGTATACATTATGTACACAAAATACTTAAATTTAGTAGGCACCTATATCTAGTATTTATAGTAGCACTAACATACTAACCTCATCATCATTTATATCAACTATAGGAGTATTTGATGAGTCAAAATATTTATTTAAAGATCCACGCTGTGTGTTCAAAAATTCATCTTTTTTTTGTTTTTTGGCTCTTTTAAGATTACCAGAAAATATTTTCTTTACTTATCTTTGCTAGCCATTATGTATTAGTGATTCAAAATTGATAAAATTGAATATAAGTACTTAGGTATTAATCACTTGAAGATTATTAAAAATCTAAAACATAATTTGGAAATTAAAATTGTTATCCTATAAATAACTAAATGATTATTACTTCATTATATCATTATTCATTAATTAAAAAAATTATATTTACTTTTTTTGTTTAATTGTTATTTCCAAGTATATAAAAATAGATTCATTAATTCTTATGAAAAAAGAAAATTAAAAATCCCATCTAAATTGCAAGTAGGTTCGGTAAGTCATATACCAACCTTAATAGAAAACATTGTAATGAAGAATGATAATCAATCATTGATTTTATAGTACCTATTATATCAAGCCAATAATATAAATATTTTTCAATAAATGCACGGTGGGCGGGAATAACGAGCTATGTAACACTTTTTCCGATTTCATGTTTTTACAGAATCCCGTGGTGATGCTATGAAGCAACATCGATCTATTTTAAAAATCGTAAAATTCCTAAAATATTTTTATCATACACAATCACTGTGTACAAACTTCACTGTTCTCAGTAAGTTGACAAGACGCGTGACGTGCAGAAATCGCGATTGTGCAAATTACATTTGAAATAATTTTAACTTTCATTCATAAATGAATTAGTTCACAAAATAATAAAATAACGGTCAAGTTATAAAAAAAATGGTACAATATGTAATAACGTGCTACATGCGTTCCAGATAATATTTAAATAAATGTGTACATACATTTTTCGTTTTTAGTCGTTCCTGTACAATTTATGAATTGCAACATATTTGCAACCTTATTCACGCCCACCCTTCAAATAGTAATTAATCAAAACAAAATAATATAATAATTAGGTACCTCATAAATGCTTGAAGAACTTTTCGATTTTTTCTCTTTTGTTATCTCATACACGTCGATCAATATTCAATTTAACTATTATTGACAGCAGAATGCAGACTGCAAACATAAGTACTATGCACTACCACACGATTCACGAGCATAGTTTTAATGCACAACACGGAAAATATAATATATCAGCAATAACAATAATATCATGATAGATAACCATCACGACAATTTCGGGTTTATGTTTCTATTTTTAAACGTCAATGTACACAATATAGTATACCTATTATAGCCGATGACACGAAAATTTCCCTGACCACCATACCCGTGTACCATACCACTCACGGAAGCCATGGGTTCTCAAGCTAATTATTATTTATTATATTTTAGTTAGTACAGAAATAGTTAAGTACAGAAATACTTCAAATCCTGGTTCTTCACTCTTAACCCCAATAAAACCACATCCATAGCGTTCCACTTGAGCAACAGAGATGCTAACAGGGAACCAAACTAATGAATGACGATGCTTCAAAATATCTTGGGATCAAACTGGACAGAACATTAACCTACAACCAACACCTCGAAGATGTAAAAAATAAACTGAAAACAAGGAATAATATTATTAGTAAGCTTGCCGGAACAAGCTGGGGCTGCCGAGCAAATGTACTACGCATATCGGCCCTAGCCTTGGTATACAGTGTCGCGGAATATTGCGCCCCCGCTTGGGAGAGAAGTGTACATACAAAAAAGGTTGACACCCAGTTGAATAATACTATGCGAATCATCACAGGCTGTGTCCGGGCTACCAACCTACAGTGGCTTCCAGTCCTTTCGAACGTAGCTCCCCCGGCGATTCGAAGGCATCTCTCATCTGTCAAACTATTACAGAAAATCAATAAATTAGTGAATCTCCCTGTATATAACGACATAAATAACGCACCATCTAAAAGATTAAGATCAAGAAACCCAATCTGGTCAATAGAAAATAGTTGTGACAGCATGGAGGATATGTGGAAACAACACTGGGAAAAAGGTAATGCAAAAAATAGACATCTGATAAGCGACCCAACCCAAAGAGTCCCAGGATTTGACGGCCCGAGAGCCTTATGGACCAATCTAAACAGGATACGAACGGAGCAGGGTAATTGTAACTACCTTCTACACAAGTGGAAGTTAAAAAACTCTTCCTTATGCGACTGCGGGCAAATACAATCCATCAAACACATTGTGGAGGAATGTCCTCAAACTAGATACAAGGGAGGAATAGAGGGACTTCACAAGGGCGATGAGGAAGCAATGGACTGGCTGTCTAAGACCAATGTTCGACTATAAATATATTATGAGCTCTTATTATTATTATCTTTGTTATTGTTAAATTTATTTATTAGCTTATTGTAAATCTATCTACTCTAGTCCTCGTTACTTTGCTAATTTAATGTTTATTTAGTTTTATTTTATGTTTATTTAATTTTGCTTTTCACCAATAAACCTACGCCATATGAAAAAAAAAAAAAAATTTAGTTTTGATTGTTTTGTAAAAAAAATTAATTTTTTTTATTGTTGGTGTTTCTTTTTAAGCAGTATACATCCCGGGGCCCCACCAACCTCGGGGCCCCGGGAAAATGCCCGGAATGCCCCCCCCCCTAGCGCCGTCACTGCAACTATTGAACAGAAGTTTTACTTTGCAGCCTGACGGTGAATTGATTAACGAAGCAGTAGAAGTTAGCAAATGCAACCAAGCAAATCTTAAAATTAAAATAATTGAATTCCAATCAGATGAAGTTCTAAAAATTTTGTATAATGAAAAGTATTTAAAAACTCAAATTGATTCGTCATATGATAAACTTTGCGCATCCCAGTAATGACTGTAAAATGTGTATCGTGCATGGTGTATCTGTATTATTCATAGACATATTAAAATGTCTATGGTATTATTGTAAAATTATGTTATCAATATATATGAAACTGACAAGGTATTCCGGCCTCATTTAAAATGGCGACTGTTGGCCTCAATGAAATACACGGATTACATAGGCAAGTTAGCTATCTAGTTTATTATGTATATCTGTTAATACATATCTATAATTTTATTATTTTTTTACATAAATATTTATTGTTAACAATTTTTATGTATTTTATAACAACATTTCTATTCCAATAAAAGATTTTAAACATTTGTCTAGGACAGTGCTCAAATTGGGGTGGTGCGCAGGGGGACGGAGCTCCTCTATTTTTTTTTTGCGTACCCCAACTATATTTTTTCACCGGAACGACGGGACGGCATGTTCATGTTCATCTTAATTGATGTCCAAAATAATTTTTATGTGAATTTCAATTTACGTCAATGGGAAAATGAATTTACGGTTTATAATATCAAAACTATTTTTACAATTAAAGATTATATTTTTTATTTATTTATTTATAATAAACGGGATAAACCCTTTTGAAAATACAGTAGAAGTGAATGACATAATATTAAGTAATTATCAGTAGTAACATATAAACTATTTTCATACAATTAAAAGATGAACTAGAAAAGTTGACACTAGAAAAGTAATCAGCAAATAGATTAACCGTTTCAGAAAGATTTTTAGATGCTTTACTATTAAATTTAATACAGTCAGGAATATTGTTTTTCGATTTCTAAAGAGAGAATTTATATAATTCCAAAATGGTTTAATATTTAATGAAATACTATTTTCAATATCTGCAATGTATCGAGTGTGACAATTTAAATTTAATAATTTTACTTTTTTCCTAAGCTCAGAAAATTTAATATAGTTTTCAGGAGAAGGAAAAAGTTTATACTTTTTATGGGCAGCTTTCTTTTCTATTATTAGGTTTCGGAGTTCTCCATTTGACAAACAATGGAGTAATTATTATAGATTTTAATTTTCGGTACAAACAGATTGAATGAGTGGTAAATAATTTCGTGAAATTTATTAATTATAGCATCTAGAGACAAATTATTATCAAGATTCAGATCAAAATCAATATTAGAAAGAAATTGCGTAATTTCATTAAATTTACATTTCTTAAAATTAAAAATATAAGGAGACTCTAAATGCTCACTAAACAATGATTTTTCAAATTTAATTAGAAATTCAATTGGAGGATGATATTTATCAATTGAAGGAATAAGTGTATCAGACAAGTAAATAGAAGTGAGTTCGGCTTGATCACTAAGCATTATACAATCGAGGGTTCGACCAATACAGTTTATTATGCTATTACATTGTTTTAACTTTAAAAAGTTAATATAAGTATTATATAAGATATTACCAGACCTATGATTTTGAGAGTTTGGATCAACTGACCAGTCGAAAGTGTTTAAGTTAAAATCACCAGTTATAACAAAATTGTATTCAGGGAATTTAAAATAAATAGACTCGACTGTATTACAATGATTAGAATAAACATCAGAGGATGTACCTGGCGGAATATAAACACAGCCTAAAATCATTTTTATATTATTAAATGTAATTTTTAAATATATTTGCTCAATTTCAGCAATTATGGGAACAGTTAATAATTCACAGCTTATTTTTTTTTTTATGGCAATTAATACACCCCCACCCCTAGTTTTTCCAAAACTTAAATTACGATCATTTCTATATATATTATAATTAATATGATAAAACCAAGTTCAACATCAAAAACATTTGTGTTCAACCAAGTTTCACTTAGACAAATAAAATCATAATTAACATTTGATAAAGCGTTACGTAAAAATGGGATTTTGGTTAATAAACCGCGTACATTTTGGTAAAACATATTTACTATAAAAAATTTGTATTACGATGTTTAAGACGATCATTTCTGGAAACTATCTTTGGAGTGCCTCTTACATATTTGATTATTAAATCAGTTTCTTCACTATCCAATCTACGAGTCTCAAGTTCTTCGCGTAAGTTCTTCATATAATTTCTCTGGTAAAGTGTACGATCTGAACTGATACTATAAGTGGAAGGTGGATTTTGAGATAATAGTTTTTTCTTTAATTTCAGTATCTCAAACGCATCATTAGGTGAGTTAAAAATTGCTTTAATTGGTCGAGTTTTATTCTGTCCGCGAATGCCCAAGCGTATTAATTTTGTTGGTCTAATAATGCTATCACCAATATTAATTGAATCGATAATATTATTAACAATATTAAAATCATGAGACATTCTATCATTAATGTTATCAGAGTTAGACTCTGGAATATTGTAAAATAATAGATTAGATGCACGAATATTTCGTTCGGCCACCTCATTAATAATCTCTTCGGAGCATTGTAATTCATTTTTATTATTATTATTCTTTAAGTTCTTAAGTTCGTTAACTTCAACTAGCAAACGATTTATTAAAGCTTTCAACTTAGGAATATCACGCAACCCTTTGTTGCAAGATTCACAGAAAAATTTTAAATTACGATTTTTTAGAGATAGACATTTGATTTCGCTCGCTGATAGTCCCGAACACTTTGCGTGAAAAATTAAACTGCAGCCATCACAATTAATAGGTAAATCAAGATCAGCAAATGCATGAGTGCAAATGTGGCAATTTTGAACTTTAGTTGACATAATATTAAGCAGTCGAAAACGAAAAGCCAATTAACATATTATAATAATAATAATAATAATATACAAATAATGATAATAAACGTATAATTACCGATAAACAAATCAGAAAGAGAACACGCACAACCTTACTGTATGACTGCACATATATATAGTGGTTATGATAAGCGACAACGTCGTCATTTTTGGAAAAATATAAATAGTAATGTCTGTGAATTCAGTGTATTATACTTTATACATTGTACGGTTTGTTATTAATATTGGCGACCGACGATATCGTCATTTCGGAAAAAAATAAATGCCTTCACCACGACCTTAGACTAATCTTCTAAGGCCGTGGACCGCACTAAAGAGTAAAAATAAATAAAAACAAAAACCAAATGTATGATTTTTTCATTCGTTTCGTGAGACTGCCTGATCGCCTATAATTACCTATGTTAATTATTATTTTATTTTTATTTTCTATTGTAACATATAGGATGTTGGTATTGCTATCAAAATATATTATAT
This sequence comes from Sipha flava, assembly GCF_003268045.1. Classification (NCBI taxonomy): domain Eukaryota; kingdom Metazoa; phylum Arthropoda; class Insecta; order Hemiptera; family Aphididae; genus Sipha; species Sipha flava. Next base: position 13,373 of record NW_020272638.1, read on the forward strand.
TTGGAAATTAAATATTTGTTTAGTTGAAAAGTGGTATTCAAAATATATTTAAGGTTGATGGTGGGTGAGAGGGACGATGCCCCCCCCCCCGGGACTGTGTCAAATAATTGCGCACATGAAACGCAGTTTTCAAATTTTTTAAACCATTTTCCATGCAGTGAACATTTAAGGGTTAAAGTAAAACTATAGTCGTTAAATTATGATTTCACCTAAACGATAACGTACGAATGTGCATGCTGTACTGTTGTTCCGATACCACTAATTTGATGATAAGTTTTTGATCTTCTTAATTTTAAACATAGCACCAATTCTTCGGTAATGAAATTACTTTGTGAACCTGAATCTAATAAAACAAGACATAATGACGAACTTTTATTTTCACCAAATGCTCGTACGATCGCTGTCGATAAAAGTACCTGCTCGTAGTTTTTGCCATGCGAATGCGCGCTTATCGTGGAATTTACGTCGATCTGAGTTGAAGAGTGATGTTCGCGCTGTAGGCATTTTTTGAATCTCGCGCCAAAATTGTTTTGTTTTTTTTTGTGAATTTTTTTCATGTCATAATTTTTGTGCTATGATTATCCGCAGCTCTCGTCGGCTGCGGTGATAAGCCTCCGTGTGCGACCGACCAGCTACGTAATCGCACTGTTATCATCGCGCGTTAATAATTATTATAGCATGTTTTCGAAAAAATTGTCGGTTAAGCGTCGATTACATTGAGCGAGTTTACAAGCTGATAGTTAGCTA
>NW_020272639.1:0-8871 GCF_003268045.1 Sipha flava
AATAAAAAGTATTTGATCTATAAGATTAGTTTTATTGTGTGCAACATTTCAGAATTTTATATTCATTTCTAATTTGGAAGACCCAATTATTTATTTAAACATAATTATATTTTAAGTGGAATGTGCACCTCTTGTTGCCGAAATTCTTACCAGGCACAACGTATTGCACTCGTTGAATTATAATAATTAAGGTTATCATTGGCCAAAGTCTATTAGTATTGATTTATATACTCAAAATGGAGAGAGAAGTTTATTCCCTCCCGTGGCGTAATGGTCTGACTGGCAAACCATAATTAAACAATTATGAATTAAATGTATATAAAACTATTATTATTATTATTATTTTTATTATTCCATATATTTGGAGGTATATTTAAATATTACACGATGATGTCATAGTGAACATGTTCCTCCAGTGAAGGTAGATACTTATTATATTTCTCTCTTGTTTTGTGAGTTTTGTCTCATTTATATGTTTTTGTTTTTTTTCCTCCGATGGAATTTTTACGTCTTTTCGAGCTATCTCCTCAAATATATTATAGCAATACCATCTAATTATAATTTTTTTTTTTTATTTATTATACTTACTCAAAATGCCTTACATTTAAAAAAATAAACAATACACAAAATCCTATGTACTCCGGTTTCCGAATCTCGGCCATAGGTTGGTTCACACACTGGATTCGTTAATAAGGCACATCGAAAGAGTCGAGAAACGTCGCAAGTATATTATCTTTTTATCCTTTCAAAAAAATGCGCATACCCTCCTAATTTGAGTTCTAGATCCGCGCCTGTAATGAATGGATTCGAGCACTCACGAAAACGCCTATACGATCGCACAATGGGTCACACGCGAACATTTCGTCACTTTTCTTCGTTCTCGCGTACGCGCATTTATAGTTTCAGTCAGGGTCTATTTTAAAGTTTTTTGTCAACAGCTTGATTATTTTAAAATTTTTTTTTACACGTTTTTGCAATATATATTTAAATGAAATAGATATGTATTATGTTTATGGTATACCTTCATATCTGTTAAAAATGATTTTTATTGTGAGTTTTAATTTTTATTTGCATCTAAATGAACTTGTATAATAATTATAAACAATAAATATATTTACGTATAACATTTTCAATATAAACGTTGAATAAGTATTTATGATTTATTTAACTTTTCATAGTTTTAATAGTTTAAAACGAAAATGAAATAAAAAACAAATAATAATAATATAATATTGTATATGTAATATTACACAAAATAATTATTATCCTAAGTATAGGTATTTACTAAAACTTTCTCTTTTTTGGCCCTAAATGGTTTTTCTTCTTCTAGATATCTAATGTTATTAGCTTCTTCAATTATTCCGTTAAGCTAGCGTTGTTCTTTTGTTTGATTGGTGTCTTTCACTTGCCTTTCAGTTGTATTCAGCCAGAACTGTTGATTTGATGATTTGGTGATCAAATATAGGTACATAGTTATTTATATTTTAGCAACACGCACCACAGTAATACGCGACACACCTTTTGAGAATCACGGGTATAGGTAGTAGGTACCAAGTACCATAGCTATCATAGTCTATGAATCAGGAACATTCTTATAAAGGGGACGACCGCCTTACCCTATGAGGTGTACTTGTCACGATACACAACACACAAATTATAAATTATAGTTATAATAATAATAAAAAAAAAAAATCAAAATTTGATTTAATTAAATATTATAACAATAATACTATTTTATTGTTATATTATAGTAATAATTTTAAGAACACAAAAAAAAAATAACCAACTGTCCATAAACAGTTTTAAATAAAACAAGAAAAAATGTCAAACGACAGGACTGCAAAAATAAGTGTAAAATGGCCACGAAGACGGCTAAAAGCAAACAAACTTGCCGATTGCTCGCGGCACCGTCCGCGAACACTTCGTGAAATATCGCCATTTTCCAAAACTGGTTCTTTTGATCAATCGGATGTCCCGATTGATAATGGAACGTACGATGATACCAAGACAAAGGGATATGACGGGTGAGCTCGCAATATCCGTGAGACACGACCATGTCACTTTTAGGTCTGCTTTTAGCCGTCTTCGTGGCCGTTTACGTTTTAACTTTAATCTTATGTATTACAATCGGTCATTTGACATTTGGTTTTTCTTTAATTTATTGTTCATCTTTTTTTATTATTATTATTTTATAATAATAATAGTGGTTATTATAATTCATATGATATTTTTAAAATACTGAACAATTTAAATTATTAATTTGTGTTGTGCATCGTGACAGATTGACTTACGCAGTAATTGTTCAATAGATTAACTCTTGATTGTTCATTTGAATTTTTTTTTTTTTTTGTACATCAATGACGTCAGGATACTCTGTATCATAAATACATATTCGGGGTCATATAATATAAAAATACAATATATTCGTAGAATAATTCTTGAAGAAGAAGTGAAATGGGCAAATGTAGATAAACAAGTTTGACACTTTCGCATATTCACAGGATGATTGCTCTAAATGTAGAAAAAATAATAGATCACTTTAATAAGAAAAAAATAGGCAGGTATTTTTTTATTAGAATCAATATATAATACATTTGTATACTACGATGACTATGATCATTTGTTTTTATATATGTAATATTTCAGTGACAATAATATTTTGTAGAGATTACAAAAAGATAAAAAAAAAAATGATTTTATAATCTTTATCTGAATTCAATGTAAATTAATATACATTTTCTTTATTATTTCATCATCATGTACATCCAAAGTCAATAAAATCGTGACTTTTGAATTTTTCGATCAAACACGTTAGTGACCTGGTGATTAGACTCCCGGAGTTCACGACATCGATGGTACAAAGAACAATACTAAACACGATTAATTGTAAGACGTTTGTATTTGCCGGTTATACGGTGGACGTAACATAAAAGGACGTTTATGTCGTGGTCAAAACGTTTGACCACCAGCATGGCCGGAAATAAAGTACCTAAGAAGTACCCGAACAAAAAAAAATATCTGAGGAAAAAAATATTGTATTATAAAAGTAAATATTAATAATAAAAATATAATCAAAAGTTTGTTTTATTAGTTTGATGTAACGACGAGCGATAAGCGCAAATAATAGGTTGATAATTTAGAATAGAGGTGTTATTAACTTATATGCCAAAAACAGTTCATTCATTTTGATACCATGGGAAAATATTGACATTATGATGTATCAAAATATATTAACAAACAATAAGTGTTCTACTACAACGCCGTATTTTAACATAAATAATTTTAATTTATTTTATTGTATACTATTAATAAAAAATATTACTATACTTATTACTAAAAAGTGTTTTGATTTTTTTCTTACGTATTATATACGCAATCAGATAATTTTTTGTTCCAGGGATTTTTTTCCAGATAATTTTTTTTTCGGGTAGCAGTTGGATAAAGGGGGGCTGGGAAATATATTTTGTATGAAATATTAATAAATGTAATTAAATAAAATTACCTTAAATTTATATTTCAACGCTATTAGGCTATACAGAATACAATAATTTTAGAAATTATAATAATTATTTTTATAATTTCTAAAAAGTTACCTAATTTAGATAACTGTAGTTTATTATGATTATTGTGGGAGGGTGAAGAATAACATAATCTCATTGAAATTTACTTAGAAATTCGGTGTCTCAAATATCAACGCAACAACATCTGAAATGTTCGGCTCAACATAGCAATTAAAATTTGATGCTGACCATTGGATATTGCTAAACAAGGACAGGTACATATATATATTTATATATATTTACGTCGTAAAAATTAGGCAAACTTGTTATTGTATAAATCGCACAACTTTTGTCTATGATATAAAACGAAGTCTGATCTCGTAGTAATTATCTTGGTCACTACACATCCAAGTTATTATTTTCTATGGTTGTTTATAAATTATAATTATTAATTAAATCTGGTAACTGGTCATACATCGTTGAGGTGTTATAAAAAATGTAATTCATCGTATTAAAAGTGTATTTACATTTAAATGATCTTGATTGGTTGAGGTTTGGAAAATACAATATTTACAAACACGTCGCAAAATCGGTGTGTATTTTTTTATCGTACTCGTATATTATTGTTATAATTGAGGAACTCCCACATTCATTTATGCCGGGCCCTAAAAATTCTTAAAATGGTTCTGGCGACAACAATATGTCCTTTCATAAAAGGAATATAATGACGTGCACTATAAACGACGGAAAATTATATTGATTTTGTTAGGAGTGGCATATGTGTATACGAATAATCGAGTTGGAGACACAATGCTCATTGAAAATATCGGTGGCGCCAGCGCATGTGGAATTCGGCCCGAGACAAAAAAAAAAAAACGGAACGGTCACTTGTGTGGCAGCAACAATTAACCAAATGCGTCATTGTTAATGGCTATAATACATTCATTCTAAGATAATAAAGGTTTGATGCACATCCCTATGTTAAGGATTTACATATCAGATCAACTAATGTATTCGAAATATATTAGAGAAAGTTTTGTTCGTCTGCTTTGCAGTGAAACTACTTATTGATTGCTCATCTTAATGAGTGTTTTTTTATATTCGATACCTATCTAAATGCATTAAAATAGTTTCAATTTATAAATATATATATATCAAAATGTGAGTCCGATCATTAATGATTCATACTACTGAGCGTTAAAACTTCGTAGTAATATAATAATTTATTTTTACGTACCCGGTACGAATCTCCGTCGCATGGTAGACAAAAATTGATATTATCAATTTTATCTTGAGTATTTTTTTATTATTCGATTTTTTAGAACTTCAAGGCCTACACATAGTCTAACACAAAGATTTATTATGTTGGTATATTATTTGGTTTACCATGAACTCGACAAAAATATACCGGATGTTCATTAGAGACATACCTATGATATATTCTCAATTAATCTAGGCAGTCAATGCAATTAATTGATTCCACAAATATATTCTTGATTCTCAGAGAAACGAGAAGTTATTTTTTTTGACGATGATTATTTCTTATTTGTTTATTTATTTTATTTTGAATTTGTACACGATTTCCATTGAAAGGATTGCAAAGATTACAATAACTTTAATAATAATAAGAACACAATTGTCTTTTTCGGAATACAGCAAATGCCTAATATGTGCTATTTGAATGGTTTCTTACGATGCTGTAGTTACCTCAACAGATTTTCTTTGACAATATATTGATGTGTGTCTATGTATATGTGTGTAGAAAGCATAATATAGTATATTTAACAATGTTGAAGTCCGGTTGTATAAAAAGTAGTTTGACGTTTTTTTTTTATTTTATCACCACAAAATGTATCGATGCAGCGATCAATAATGCGACAAACTTATAATTTAATAATAAAGGAATTATACAAAGTTACTATAAACATAATACATTTCATTAAAAAATTTCAAAACTACACCATGTCTTCCACTAAGTAACTAATATCGTTTAATTGAAATACGTTAAAATACCAGATTTCTCCAAAATTCCACTTTGCAACCCTCATAAACCATTTCCTCGATTTTCGAGTTCATTTTTTTCTGTTATGATGAAAACTATATGAAAATCTTGTATCTTATAATACATAAAATTTAAACTAGTAAGTATAATAGTTGAATGTTTGAAGAGTTTTTGACTACAAAAATGTTTTAGTTTTAGTTTTTAGTTTAACCATCAATGTTACTGTTTTCATGTATATAACTTTAATGAACTTTCTTTTCATTTCTTCGACATGTTTATAAACTAAATAATGCATTTTGTATTTTATAAGAAAATTTGTTGGACTTGACAATCAGAATCAATAAAAAATAAAATTTACTTTAGGTAAAATAAATGATGTCATATGTCTGTCTGGCGTGTGTTAGAAATTCGTGCCTGGTACCCAAAAAGAAAATATTTGATAATATAGAAGTTTTATTATTTACCATAATGACTTCTTAATGTCCAGAAGTACATTTTGTATACGCTATGACCATTTTAGTGTACTTAAATGTCGAAATAAAAACAAATCTGAAATCAAATACAACTCTTATGAAAATTGATTAAATAATTTTTAACTATAAGCAAATTTTATACTGACTGATGTAAAACCAAGTGGGTTTTTAAGTGGCGGATAATTTGTCAGATAAAAACTGCGAATATTTAAGAATACAAAATTAAAAATATTATTGATTGCTAATTCAAAGAAAAAGTCATTTAAGCAGTTATGATAATATAACTATTATTTTCTTATAAATTCAGCACATGTTTATTACATTGGTAGTCTCGACAGGACTCTTATGAAAATATATGTATTAGCGTGCTGTTTGTGTGTGGCTAAGTGTAGCAAATAAATAGTGTTTATATATATATATATATATATATAAATCTGTGTGTGTTTGTGTGTGTGTGTGTGTGTGTATACAGTATATTATGATATAAAAATATTTTATTTCTGTTTATATTTTTAAACCTCGGTGAAGCGAGAAATGATTTGGTTTTACGAAAAAGTGTATTATTATTATTTTTTTCTTTTGAACCTTTACACGTTTTCGATTGAAAGGAATTTTGAAAAATGTTCAAAATTCCATGTTCAATATGTATAACAATACAATGTATTTTTTTTCCTGGTTACAGCACATTTCCAATACGTGCTCTTTGAATGGTTTCTTCAATGCTGTATAAATGTCGATAATATTACTCTGAAAAAATGTGTGTGTGTGTAGCAGATATGTTATAGTAATTTGAGTATTATTGAAGTCCGAAGGTATAGAAAGTAGTATGATATTTTTTTGTGTAGGTACCGTCTCATAAAGTATTAAACAACATTATATTATATATATCGCCCAGGTATACATAAATATAATTATAATAAAGAGGTATTGACGTTGTCGTTTGTGGGAATGATAAATATCGAGGATACACGTATAATAATGCTCAGATTCAGCGGCCAAATAATTCATTAGTGTTGGTCTAAAATTTCCAAGCGACAATAACCGTCTGTTTTATGTACAAAACTCGACTTGCGGTGAATCTCTCTCGTCCCCGATCCGTCGAAAGATTCTTATGTATGTGACTTTTGCGTACGACGCCATTGTATCTTTATCATATTTTGTACGCTTCCGTCGAGCGCCTTTATTGTTTTACTCATTTCGAGTTCTGTTTTATTATATTTATTATTATTATCTCACATCGTGTTTCGTATTTTCATATTTTATTTTATTACCACATACTCTTCTGACAATTCACTTGGTAAATTTTGCACGCACGCATTACAAAAATATTATATTGTGTAGTACCAACATCGGGTCATCACGTTATCGTGATTTATTATTTTGTATATTTTTCTTATTTTGGATATATTAAATAATTGTTTATTAAAATATTATTTTCAAAACGCAAAATGACCCTATCTTGGATTTTGTATTGTCTAATAGTTTCGAACAAAAAATCAATTGAAATATGCTTGTTTGACTCCTAATTTTTTACTAAAATAACTCAAATTTCTAGTCTTCATAGAATATAAATTCATAAGCCACCACTATTATTAAACTTTTAAATTGCAAATGTGTATGACTATAGCCGCCTTCATAATTTTATAAATTAGGTATTAAATAGCACGATCAATAAATACGTAATAATATTTAAATTACTCGTTACTCGTAATTATATTCAGCGCAAAAGAGTAATAAGAAGAAAATTATTATGAAACACGACTTTTGACAACACAAAACAGAATCGCTTGAATTATTTGCTCCACTACCACGGTTATCGCTGTAATCTCATTCCTTTTAATGAATATAAAAAAATCTATAAAAGCAAATTTTAATTAAAAACCAGTGATAAGCTTATAAAAGGGTATTGCCATGGTTCTCAACCGTTGTGTCGAAATAATTCTTCCGATTTTACAAAATTTTATTTATTGTAAAATCTGGATAATCAGGTTATACAAATTTCACAAGTTAGTCAGTTACATTTATTTTTATGCATCATATATACAAACATCCAATGGGTCTATTACATTAAGTTTTAGGCATAATATTTAAAATAAAGACGATGCGGTAAGAAAACTTTTCTATCTCTTCTCCCTTCTCAAAAATAGATGTACAAAACTCAAGCTTTCTTTCACAAAACATTTTTTGTTACTCGGTCGAAATTTTGATAACAATTAATTAAATCACGTCACTCGGCTAAAGTGCATTTTACAACAAATTACCGGTAACCAGTAAAAACTGGATAGCCCTATTATTAGATAGTTTGTGTTTCGTTTACCACAAAATGCAGGAACAATTTTAATAGTCTACTAAAATCGGATAAATCGTTTTGAAACACATTGTACTTTGAGTTCGTCGTGTTAGACGTTAGGATGTACGAATGGACTATTATGGTATCATCGATTGTGATCGGCGAGGGGAGTCTGACTCAGATAAACAACAATCGGCTACCTATCGTTGTTTAGCACGTATAAAGCTGTGCCACACTGAAACGGTTTTGACGCGCGATGAAAACGTACACATGCAATGGATCGTGACAGATTAGGTCGTTTTTGACGCGCGATACGGCATGCTACCATTTTATTCTACGTTTCTGCGTTTTCGATGCGTGGTGCTTACGCGTTTTCACCGCACGGAAAAACCGTTGAACTGTTGCATAACCTTAAAGGTTGTGTAAGTTATTAAGGAAATTATAATGGCGATTGCAATTTATACAAGATATCTTGTTATTGAAAAACATCTATAAAATTGCATTTTTATACCAGAATACATTACGTCCAATATATAATAAAACAGATTTTGTTATCTCATCATATCCAACAGTCTAAGGGATCCTTATACGGAAGTAAACCGAGAA
>NW_020272640.1:0-9956 GCF_003268045.1 Sipha flava
TTCCAGTTCGGAGTCGGATGTATCGGCAAGAAGGCCCTTGATTACAATTTTTAATGTGCGTTCGGAGGATGTGGGGAAAAACTAATGTCGACATTGTTCTATTATATGAAATAAAATTAATACCTATCAACCAATCAAAACTTCGCAACTATCACGTGTATTGTTCTGATAACAAATCAGGTCTACGAGGTTAAGCCTGCACACACTCATATCAAATCCAGTTCAGCGTCCGAAGCAGCAACAGTCCCAGTACTTCCTACTCTCAACGAAACGCAAAAACTTCAACAGGCAACAGCGCCAATAAAACAGCAGTTCTCACTACTACCTTCGACAGGCAACAGCGCCCACGATCGTCGTTCTTCGGTCGCCGATCAACGGACACCAAGCCAAAAACAGCAGTTCTCACCGCTTCTCAACAGGCAACAGCGCCCACTGATCACACTTCGGTCATGTTCGACAGGCAACAGCGCCAAACAATATCAGCAGTTCTCACCGCTCGTTCAACAGGGCACCATCGCCCACAGGTAAGCCGACGCAAAAACGTCGGTCATTCAACACAGTCCATCCGTAAAACAACTGTCGTGGGGCCGCGCCCTCACACTGCCGCAGTATCTCTCCAAACACTCCCCCAAACCTACCAAAAACGTTCTTTTTAGAACGACAGGACTTCTAACTACCACCCTAAGCTTTGGCCGGAAACAAACTGCGTAAGCATAAATGTGGTAGCTCCGCTTATCATCCACTTCAGGTTACCAAAGTCCCTCGCCAACGCTCTTCACCCCCGTCACCATTACCACCGAGATCCTCCGACTCAGAGACAATCGACTCCCTTTCGAACTCAAGCGTCTCCACCTCAACCTCAACTGTCACTGAACGTTCCGCTACCCAACCAAATAAAACTTTCACCCTTTCGACACTCACCCAAACTCCGTCACATCCCACCAAACCCCGACCTCCACCAATCATTTTAAGCTCCAGTTTCTGGCGTAAAATTGCGCCCACCATTTACAAACTGCCCAACTTCAAACCATCCTCACTAACCACCAAATCCTCCGCGAATGGTCAAATATCTATACAAACTTTTCACCCAACCACTTTTCGACTGATCCAGACCACCATGACTGACCTCAAAACCGAATTTCTTACCTTCAGCCTCCCCGAAGAACGTACCCTCAAGGTCGTTCTAAAAAGCATCCCAATTGACATCCGCATCGATAAGTTGACTAGCGAACTAGTTGCCCTTAATTTTTAGGTTAAATTCGTGCAACGCTTTGGTACCCCCGAAAAACCAATGCCGATATGCCTCTTGCACATCGCCGCTACCCCCAACGCTAAAGACATTTTCCTGCTGAACAACCTCTTCTTCATACAGATATCAGTCGAAGCCTTAAAAACCTCCGGTCCTGCCCAGTGCTTTGCATGTCAACGGTTTGGCTACGGCTCACGTAACTGCGGCCACCCACCGAGGTGTGTAAAATGCGCTGGAAGTCACACAGCTAACGCTTGTACCAAAACCCCGGAACAAACACCGAAATGCTGCAATTGCGGAGGGCCACAAACGGCTAATTTCCGAGGCTGTCCCCAATTCCTGGCTCTGAAACAACAGGTTACGCTTTTTCCGACCTCAAACAATCCGGAGCCTCTAACCCAAAGCACCATTCCACCGAGACCACGACTTTCAAACGTTACCAATCCACCACCCTCATCACAAAACCCCCCATTGTCATACTCTGCAGCAACCATTGGCTCAGTACCCCCAACTCCAAACTCCCCAAACCCACAACTCAACTTACAAACCTCCTCTCAGCACTTTCAAACTACCAGGACCCAAAATCCATTATCGAAACAACTATAAAGTCCTTTCTGTCCATACTAACGCCCCAAAATGGATAATTTAAAAATTTTTTTTTGGAACTCCAACGGTATCAGACACAAACTTAACGAACTACGTTCCCTAACACTCCAACTGAAAACCGACATCATCTTACTTAACGATACGCACCTACCCCGCCTGCAAAACTTCACATTCCTAACTATTTCACATACAGGAACGACCTACCACCTGTCCGCGGTTCACCTGCACATGGCGGTACGGCCGTTCTCATCCACCGACGCATTTTTCACCAGCCAATGACTCTAAATACATCCATTCAAACTTCCTCCGTCCTTATCAAACTCAACGACCACGAGGTACTTATTTCAGCAGTTTACAAGCCGCCCGGTTCCACTCTTACATCCAACGATTTAGACCTGCTAACGCAGAGCGTCGAATGACAAATCGCGGCTGGCGATTTCAACGCCAAACACCCCCTGTGGCACAGCCACTCGACAAACGTTGCCGGTCGCGTTCTCTTCGACTACGCACACCAATCAGACTATTCCATTACAGCTCCTCTCTTCCCCACACACTTTCCAAACAACTCTAGATACAGACCTGACATAATCGACCTCCCTCTCGTTCGATTAACTTACGCGACCCAAATCAATAATCTCAACGAACTTACCTCAGACCATCAACTCTATCCTTCTGGAGATCCTCTGTACCCCAATATCATCATCCCATCTTTAGAGGCGTATTAATACCGTCCAAAACATAGGTATACGCACAATAACGGGCATGCCCACTATAGTTCGAAACACAATTCTTCTTAAGTCTACTAACTTCAAATGCATCCGATCCAATATTTTATCCCAATTCGAATTTCACACCTCTCTCGTAACTGACTGTCAACTCAAAGTAGTGCTCAAAGGCATTTCCACTTACGTCACAACTGATGAGTTAAAAGCTGAACTAGAGGCTCACAACCTCAATGTCGAACTCATTAGGCGCTTCGGATCTACTGATAAGCTCATGCCTATCTGCCTCGTCATACTTTCCAGCACCCAATCCAAAGAAATATTCTATTTTACTGAACTCTTTTTCCTTAAAACAGTAGTAGAACCATACAAGAAAACTGGCCCCTCTCATTGTCACATTTGTCAACGCTTCGGCCACGGATCTCAAAACTGCGGAAATTCACCTCGCTACGTCAAATGTGCTGGTACCCACCTCACCGGTGAATGTTTGATGAAAACCCGCGACCAATTCCCAACATGCATAAACTGCAATGGGCCTCATACGGCCAACTACCGCGGATGCCCTTCATTTATCCAAGTCGCAAACATCCAAACCACAAAACAACCCGACCCAAAGAAACTCTCTCCATCTCAACACACCTCCTTTCAAACTAAACCACAAACGCCATCATCCTCTACTCAGCATCTTGACTACGCTATTGCTACTAAAAACAATCCGGTTATTAATGTCCATATGGTCTTAACCATTCTTATAAAACTCCTCTCCACCATTTCAACGGTGGAAGACCCAAAAGAAATCATTTCAACAACAATCAAATCATTTATCTCCCTCATTACCAAACGCCAAGAATAATTTAAAGATCATTCACCGGAATTCAAACGGCATCAAAAAACGTCTAAACGAACTCCAAGCTCTTGCATCCTCTTTAAAAATCGACGTCATTCTCCTGAGTGAAATACAACTCAAACCTTCCTCAAAATTTAAAATTTTAAACTACCTCACTTACAGAACCGACCAACCTCCGTTATGAGGCTCATGGGGGAACAGCAGTTTTATTAGTCCATCGTAGAATAGTTCATACCCCAATAACTCTCAACACAAAACGTCAATCAACATCTATCATAATCAAAATAGTAAACACCGAAGTAACTATTAGTTCAATATGCAAACCCCCAAAGGACCGCCTTGAACCCTCCGACCTTGATATTTTATCCAATAACGCAGAATGGTTCATAGCAGCCGGAGATTTCAACGCGAAGCACACTCATTGGTACAGCCGTATTCCAAACGCAGCCGGTCAAATCCTTGCCAAACACGTCTTTCATAACGATTACATAATATTGGCACTTAGCACTCCAACTCACTTTCCAACCTCTATCATCCACCGTCCTGATGTTCTCGATATAGCACTATCCAGAACACCGTTACTCTGCCAATTAACAAATCTAAACCATCTATCCTCGGATCACAACCCAATACTGCTAGAATTTTCAAGTTCCTCCATAAAATCATCTCCACCAGCATTGAATAAACAAGTTAACTGGAAAAAATTCACTACTCTACTATGTACCCACCATCCAATCAACATAAATACTAAACATCAGTGTATATCTATATTAATAAAAATTAATAACAGAACCACCCTCATCTCTTCAGTCTACAAGCCTCAGTCGTCAACCTTAATTACATCCGACCTCGACCTCCACCATCAATGGTGCAGATAATAGCAGGTGATTTAAACTCAAAACACCCACTTTGGAACAGCCGCAGGACAAACGCCGTTGGGCTAATATTCTATAACTACCTTCTACAAAATGACTACTCAATCCTCGCTCCTAACAACCCTACACACTTTCCAAGCTCCAAAAAATACAGACCTGACGTATTAGACATTGCTATTGTCCACACTCATCTTCTGGTATACATCATAAACCTAAACATGTTAACTTCTGATCAAGAATCTAATACTACTTGAATTTACTGATTCACCTATCATAGTCTCTCCCCCAACTTCAAACAACCAAATCAATTGGAACAAATTTTATCATACACTTAGTGCAGGAAAACCTAGCACGGCTTTTATTACCAACACCACGCAAAACATTGATAACAGCATTCAAGCATTTACAAATTCTATTCATTCAGCTCTTGACAATAGCTTATTTATTCGTAACAAAAACAGTCACCGCCCAGTTATTCCCGTGAAAATTCAGCAAGAAATAAACGATAAAAACCGAATCAGCCAAGAGTGGCAACAAACCCGTGACCCCCCTGATTAAGAGATCTCTAAATGCCAAAATAAACCTCATAAGATTAATGCTGCAGACCCACGAGAATCATGATTGGGACAAATACCTAATTTCCCTGAACCACAATGAAAACTCAATATATAAATTAAATAGAGGTTTACTAAAAAAAAAAACACAGCCACTCATCAACTACTTGGACCAAATAGTTTATTCTACTCTGCGGAGGAAAAAACAGATTATTGCAGACTCCCTGGAACGACAATTCTCGACTTTTCAAGGTCCAAATCTCCCAGAAGTAACTGATAGCATAACGTCAATCAGAGGCTCAGAGCAAAATAAACCCAATCCAGGATCAATCCAAAAACTTATATTCAAGTTAGCAAAGAATAAAGCCCCTGGAAGAGACAAAATCACAAATACCGCATTCAAATTCCTACCCAAGAATAAATTACTAAATTTAACTAAAATAATAAACGGATGCTTTAATCTGTGCTACTTTCCAAGCATATGGAAACTTTCATCCATAATTTCTATTCCGAAACCCGGCAAAAATCATCAACTACCTGAAAATTATAGACCAATAGCCCTCCTTTCCTCTCTCTCAAAAGTTTACGAACGTACGATCCTTCAACATTCCCAAAAATCCCTAGCTAACAAAATAAGAGATGAGCAGTTCGCCTTCCGTCAGAACCATTCAATTGTCCTCCAACTGACCAAACTAATAGACCAAATCAGCGTAAATCTCAACCAAGGTATACAAACAGCTGCCATCTTCTTTGACGTTGAGAAAGCATTTGATACTGTTTGGCATGATGGACTTCTCCACAAAATGCTGTCCATGAATATCTCTCCCTCTACAACTTATAAAAATCACTGAATCTTTTCTCTCAGAACGAACCTTTTCTGCTAAAATTGATAACCAAAGCTCGTCGATAAGGATGGCAAATGCGGGCATGCCACAAGGCTCCTGTCTTTCCCCTACGCTGTTTAATATTTATACTAATGACCTACCTACGAATACTAAGTCTAGAGTCTCTTTATTTGCGGACGACACAATGTTTTATAGTTCAAACCACAATGCGCAATTTGCAACTTCACAACTCCAAAAACAAATAAACCTAAGCTCAGAATGGTTCAAAAAATGGCGTCTCCGTATAAATGAATCCAAAACCACAGCAATCCTGTTCGGCCGCACAAAAACTACAAATATCAAAAATATCAAAATCAATAACATTCAAATCCCTTGGTCCAAGAACGTCAAATATCTAGGAGTAACAATTGGCCATAAACTAAACTTTTCTACTCACGCATCAAACATTGTCAAAAAAGCCACTCAATTTCGCGGACTTCCATATCCAATTTTAAACATAAAAAGCCCAATCCCACAGAACCAAACTAAACCTTTTCAAAATGTATATAATCCCTATCTTAACTTACGCCGGTGAAGCATGGGCACCCTTCATCATTACATCCACATGGAAGAAAATAAAAGCAATTCAGACAATAGGTATCAGAGTAGTATTAAGTCGGTCAGCTGTCCATAGTAAAAAACTCAGTACTTCCTCACACCGCCGGTTTCATCTCCATCAAGCATTTTATCAAAAAGAATGCCTGAGCAACCTTCCACCGAATCTCAATTTCTCAGTACCATCATATAAATATTATTGGTCATATTTCCTATCTATCCCATGCCTCCAGACATAAACAACGACCTAGAATAAAACTATGGGCTACAAGTTAAATAATTAATAAAAAAAAAAAAGAAAATCTTTAGTTTCCAAACCCCACTTTTGACATCCAGCTACTAGCAAAGACAATAGTTTATAGTATATAGGCGTAAAGTTGTCCTACCAAGTTAGTAAGTTGTTATGACAGTCGGTGTTTTCTAGTCGTACAATGCGTTAGTCGCAACCAGTGCTTTGACAGTAAAACACATTTTGATGTGTGCGTTTTCGCACCACAATCATCGCGTTTATGCGTACAACACCAAAATATCGCTACCACCAGAGTGCCATTAGACACATTAGCTCCGTGAATTTGCGCGGAAATGCGTCACAAGACCCTGCCACCATCGGTATGAGCAAAAAATGAAAACGGCCCACACTCCACCGAATGTAACCTTGGTGTCATCGGGGAAAAAAGCGTGCCATCTGTCACCTTACTCCCAAATTACCGCCATTCAACAGATTCCGACATCACCGACTCTAATAAAACGTATTTTTCGTTGTCATCTGATGACACAGATGATGAAACAAAATCACATCATCAATTAACGATTATTACTGACCAAAAATTTAATCATAGATCTACCGATTCCGTTTCCAACTCACACTCTTCTTCCAAACCTGCTTTGCTTTACATTGAGGGAGTGGCTATTCCGTGAACTATTCCAGGCTTGTGCCTCTACTAGTGGTGGGGTTAGTTAGG
The DNA here is from genome assembly GCF_003268045.1 of Sipha flava. Classification (NCBI taxonomy): domain Eukaryota; kingdom Metazoa; phylum Arthropoda; class Insecta; order Hemiptera; family Aphididae; genus Sipha; species Sipha flava. Next base: position 7,255 of record NW_020272640.1, read on the forward strand.
TTGGTCTGTCCAGTGTGTGGGTAAGGTTTGAGTAAGTGGTTGGTGGTTGGAGGGGAGTGCGATTTTCATAGAAGGCGGATGTGGTCATGGTCAGGGAAGGAGTTTTTGTAAAACATCGTTTTGGATTAAGAGTGAAAGGAGTATTTAAAGTTTACAGATTTAAGAGGGACTGAATTTTTAACGATGGTGGGCATACCCGTTATCGTACGGATACCAATGTTTTAGACGGATTCAATGCGTCGCCAGAGACTGTGACCGATATAGGGTGCCCAGGAGGAGCCAGCATATGTGAGAATAGGAGAGACGTAGAGTTTTAGTATTTAAAATTTGTTTTGTTTTGGATAGGGCTAGTTCGGTTTAGTTTGGGGAAAGCATTCCACGTATGAGGGTAGTCTTTTTTGTTATGTTTTGGACATGTTGTCCGAAGGTGAGTTTGCGTCTGATAGTGACACCAAGATATTTGGTATGTTGGGACCAGTTTACGGTTTGGTTGTCGATTGTAAGTGTCGGTATGCGTGTTGTATTAGTTCGCCCGAAAAGAACACCTACAGTTTTGGATGGGTTAATTTTAATGCGCCACCTGTGAAACCAGGTTGTTGCGATGACGAGTTGGTGTTGAAGTTGTCTTGCTGCACGTTAAGGGTTTTTGTTTGTGGAAAGGAACATTGTATCGTCGGCGAATAACGAGACAAATGCCTTGGTGGTCGTTGGAATATCGTTGATGTAAGTCAAGTAGAAAATCGGGTAAAGACAGGAGCCTTGGGGGACACCAGCGTGAATGGGTGGTCGAGAAGGAGTTTTCGATTTTAGTGATGAAAGTACGGTCTGAGAGGAAAGATTGGATGATTTTAACGATTTCAGTCGGAATATTGAGTTTTGAAAGTTTGTAGAATAGACCATCGTGCCAGACTAGGTCGAAGGCATTCTCTACGTCGAGAAATATGGAGGCGGTGTTGGTGTGGTTGTTAAAGTTTTGGCTTAGTAAATGAGATAGTTTGGTCAGTTGAAGAGTTGTAGTGTTCAGGTCTGAAGGCAAATTGTTCAGGTCGGATTTTGCCTAGAAGTTTATTTTTTATTTGGTTAAGTATGAGTCGTTCATAGATTTTGGATAGGGATGATAGAAGGGTGATTGAACAGTAATTATCGGACAGTTTGTGATCTTTGCCTGGCTTGGGGATGGAAATATGAACTGCTTTTTTCCAGGCAAGGGGAAAATAGCAGATTTTGCAGCAGCTATTAATGATTTGCGTTAAGAATAGTAAAATGTTGTTTTGTTATGTAATTTTTTCTTTTTATGGTTTAGTAGAGGACTTATTTTGAGGCGTTTGTGGTTAGACGGCATGTTTGAATTCTGGTGTAGGAAAATATGACCATGAATGGTCAGATTTCCGTTGTTTGGGACGTGCGCTGGACCTGTTTGCCTGTGGTGAGCGAGAGCGGTTTTCCGGCGACGATGGTTAATTATGGCTAAATCAAGTACTTCCGGTAAGTGCTGAAGGTTGTAAGAATGGTGAGTAGGCGAATCTGGTGCAATAGCGTACGAGTTAGATGATTCCATGTGATTATGAAGTGTTCTTTCTACCGTGTTTGTCGTACGGCTGTGCCAAGACAGGTGTTTGGCATTAAGATCTACAGCTGCTATGAATTGATGTCTTGGTTTGTCAGGGCTTCTAGGTCGGTTTTTTTTTAGAAGCGTTTTTGGGCTTTTGTATATCGATGAAATATGAACATTTTCGTTTCCAAGTTGGATGTTTATTGAAGTAGAGTCTATGGATGTTTATGGCTGTGAATTATGTTTTTCCTGACAAAGATTGCGGTGCGTCCTGCTGGAGGCGTCCGTGGTATAGGAGGCCTGTCTTGTCTGTAGGTGAAATAATTTGGTAGTTTGAGAGAAGTGGTATGGTTAATTATGGTTTTTTGTAAAAGAATATTATTTTGTTATGAAAAAGTATTTAATTCGTTTAGTTTGTGTTTGATGCCATCGCAGTTCCAGAAAAGAATATTGAAACTGTAACGAGACATCACACTTTGTTCCTGTATATAACGTATATGCCACTGTCGCCCTCGCGGCGTGAAAACCGGCTGAAAAGACTGTTGTTATCGGCATTCGTCGAACCAGGTAGCGCGCGGTTATCTGACCGTTTCGAACCTGCATATAACATACATAGTTTCAATGGTATTATTGCACACTTCTGTTAAGAGCGTAGAGAATTATTACACATATAATAGCCCCGAAATCTTCCATAAAATCAACATTCGAATTGCATCAATCATTCATCTCATTGTTCATGATCTAACACCACGTCCGTCATCAACAATACTCACTCCTTTCTACAGGCAACAGCGCCAATCCAAATCAGCCGTTTTCACCGCTACCGTCTACAGGCTTCAACGCCAATCCGAAACAGCCGTTCTCTCAGCTTCAACATGACACAGCGTCCACATCCAAATCCCGCGGACTGCAGCACTCAGGTTAGCTGCGGCTGTAAAACGACGTCACCGTCCAACACCGGCTGCTGCCACGCCGAAAGACCGCGACAACAACCACCCCATCAGGGCACCAGCGCCCAAGGTTATAAGCGACGGTTATTTTATTAATCTGATAAACCCGTCCGCTGCAGTGAAGCCGCGCCCCACATCGCCACGACACTCTCCTCCTCTTATTTTCCATGTTTCACTTCTCTCGTTTCTGTTCTACTTCT